>NC_045978.1:38396202-38557936 GCF_010909765.2 Amblyraja radiata | reverse complement strand
GTTGTGGTGTGTGGTGGTGGTGGTGGTGTGTGGTGCTGGTGGGTTGCTGCATGGGGAGGTGAAAGTGTACAATGTGGGGTGATTTAGTTTAGTTTAGTTTCATTTCATTTAGAGATACAGCACAGAAACAGGCCCTTCTGTCCACCGAGTCCGCACCCACCTGCGATCCCCGCTCATTAACACTATGCTACACACAATGTGGACAATTTACACTTATACCAAGCCAATTAACATACAACCCAGCGTGTCTTTGGAGTGTGGGCGGAAACCAAAGATCTCGGAGCAAACCCATGTGATCAACGTATAAACCGACGGGAGAACGTACAAACTCCGTGCAGACAGCACGCGTAGTCGGGATCGAACCCGGGTCGGTAAGTGGTGTAAGGCAGCAAGTCCACCGCTGCGCCACCATGCCATCATGATGTGTGGTTTGGGGAGAGCAGTGTATATAGGTCGGGGTATGAAGCTGTACATAAAATGTATTAAGCAAATATATATTAGGCACTTTGGTGCCATATGATTGTACTTACTTCTATAAAATAAAATTTCAAAAAAACAAAAAAACTTGGGATTAGGGTGGGGGAGGGACAGAGAGAGAGGGAAGTTAGAGAAGTCAATATTCATACCACTGGGTTGTAAGCCGCCCAAGCGAGATATAAGGTGCAGGGGGGTGAGTGTGCATGGATGGCTGATGTTTGTGGGTTGGGACAGTGCAGTGCTGGAAGAGAGTGTTTAGTGGTGGTGTGTGGTGGTGTGTGGTGGTGTGTGGTGGTGTGTGTGGTGGTGTGTGGTGGTGTGTGGTGGTGTGTGGTGGTGTGTGGTGGTGTGTGTGGTGGTGTGTGTTGGTGTGTGTGGTGGTGTGTGTGGTGGTGGTGTGGGGTGGTGTGTGGTGGTGTGTGGTGGTGGTGTGTTGTGGTGTGTGGTGTTGTGTGTGGTGGTGTGTGGTGGTGTGTGTGGTGGTGGTGTTTTTTGGTGTGTGGTGGTGTGTGTGGTGGTGTGTGTGTGGTGGTGTATGTGGTGTGTGGTTGTGTGTGTGGTGGTGTGTGTGGTGGTGTGTGGTGGTGATGTGTGGTGGTGGTGTGTGGTGGTGTGTGTGGTGGTGTGTGGTGGTGTGTGTGGTGGTGTGTGTGGTGGTGTGTGTGGTGGTGTGTGGTGGTGTGTGTGGTGGTGTGTGTGGTGGTGTGTGTGGTGGTGTGTGTGGTGGTGTGTGTGGTGGTGTGTGTGGTGGTGTGTGTGGTGGTGTGTGTGGTGGTGTGTGTGGTGGTGTGTGGTGCTGGTGGGTTGCTGCATGGGGAGGTGAAAGTGTACAGTGTGGGGTGATTTAGTTTAGTTTAGTTTCGTTTCATTTAGAGATACAGCACAGAAACAGGCCCTTCTGTCCACCGAGTCCGCACCCACCTGCGATCCCCGCTCATTAACACTATCCTACACACAATGTGGACAATTTACACTTATACCAAGCCAATTAACATACGACCCAGTGTGTCTTTGGAGTGTGGGCGGAAACCAAAGATCTCGGAGCAAACCCATGTGATCAACGTATAAACCCACGGGAGAATGTACAAACTCCGTGCAGACAGCACGCGTAGTCGGGATCGAACCCGGTTCTGTAAGTGGTGTAAGGCAGCAAGTCCACCGCTGCGCCACCATGCCATCGTGATGTGAGGTTTGGGGAGAGCAGTGTATATAGGTCGGGGAGGTGGCGCTGTTCGAGTGGGGGTGGGTGTGGTGCTTGGAGTATGGGTGGTGCATTGGTACAACGTGGGTGAGGTCATTGGGATGGTATGTGGGGTATAGTGTGTGCGTGGGGCGTACGACATGTGGGATGGTTAATGGACTAGAGCGTGTGTGTGGATGGGGTGGGGTAGTGTCCTGTGCTTTGTGCGGGGGTGAGAGATGGTGTGTGGTGGTGAGGTATGATGTACGGATTGATGGTGTGTTTCGTGGGGCTGCACTGCTGGTGGAGGTGGTGTGTGTTTGAGGGTGATGGCGTGTGTGGGAGATGGCTGTGATGGTGATAGAATTTGGGAGGTAATGGCATGATTGTTTGTTACGTTAATGTTGAGGAGATGTGTGCGGGAAGAGTGTGTAGGGGAATGTTTTGTGGAGAGTAGATTATATTTGGAGTATATGGTGTTTTTGTGTGTGCATAAATTTATAGTGTGCATGTGTGTGTCATGTATCGTGTGTCTGTATGTGCGTATATCTGTAGATAACTCTGTAGTATGCATGTGTGTGGCGTGTGTCTATTTATGTGATCATGTGTCTGTATGAGCATACATCTGTACATAACCTTGCAGTGTGCATGTGTGTGGCGTGAATGTATTTGTGTGTTCATGAGTCTGTGTGTCCGTGTGTGTGTGCATAAATGTGTATGTGCATGTGTGTGTTTGGGTGTGTATGTGCGTACATATGTGTTATTTGTGTGTGTGAGTGCCTTTGTGTGCGTACATGTGTGTAGTGTGTGTCTGTGTGTGTGGTGGGATCTATGTGCTGGAGTGTTTGTGGAGTGTCTGCTAGTATTAGATTAGACTGTGCACCCGCCAGTGGGTTACAGTTAACGTGAAGCTTGTACCGGGCACTAAGCCCAGGGACCATGTCTCCATGTGTCACAGCGCTGGAGATGGGAGCAGCAAGTGGCAGGCAGGAATTTTCAAGGCGGGCGATGATTTTTAAATCATCTCGTTGCTCGAGTGCAGTCAGTGTGATCAGTGTGCGGTAGATGATGGATGAGAGGACAAGGGATGAATTACATCAACAGCAAAGGTGGCGATGAGCTCAGACTGGTGAAGGGTGCGGGATGGGATGGGATGGCGGCCAGGAATATTGAACTCAGGGCTAGGGGAAGGTAAGGAAAGCATGAAACAAGGGTGAAATCAGCTGAAGATCTTTGTGGTAGAAGGAGGCATACTTGTGGTCTGCGTGGAGGAAACAGACTCTCTCACAAGTTATCTCACTGCTCTTACTATGATCTTGCCTTTTGCACTTTCCTCGGTAAGCAAATTTAACTTTATTTTTTTAGTTTTGAGATACAATGCAGAAACAGGCCCTTTGGCCCACTGAGTCTGCACTGACTTCAATATTAACACTATCCTACACACACTAGGCACAATTTACTTTTACACTAAGCTAATTAACCTACAAACCTGCACGTCTTTGGAGTGTGGGAGGAAACCGGAGATCTCGGAGAAAACCCACGCAGATCACGGGGAGAACGTACAGACTCCGTACAAACAGCACCTGTAGTTGGGATCGAACCCAGGTTTCTGGCATTGTGACGCAGCAGCTCTACCGCTGCGCCACCGTGCCGCCCAAAGTCTATTTTGATCACTTCCTGTCTGCGTTGTATATTGATTTTGGAAAAAACGCTATCCTATATCGCTATGATTTTTGGCCATCTTACTCACAGTCCTCCTCCGCTGAGGTTGCCCCGAGGATTTTTCCGATCGATGAAAACAAAAAAAATTATGCGTGTTTAAAAAATCATGAGATCAGCTGATTGGTCCTCTCGCCTGTCAATCACCATGATGAAGGTAACGCCCCTTCCGGGGGTGGCAGGATGCCAGATGACTGGATGTGAGTCAGTCACTCTGGATTATCGCGAGAGAGAGGCCACAACTGTGATTCTAAACTGTGAATCAATTGAACTGTGAGTCTGCAATGTATTTGCAATAAATGATTTGTTAGCCCTTAATGACAATGCAATGAGTTGTTTGGCCTGCCCTGTGCTTGAGACTGCAATGCAAAATGGAAATGAAATGACAATGCCATGAGTTGTTTGGCCTGCCCTGTGCTTGAGACTGCAATGCAAAATGGAAATGAAATGACAATGCCATGAGTTATTTGACCTGCCCTGTGCTTGAGCCTGCAATGCAAAATGGAAATGAAATGACAATGCCATGAGTTGTTTGGCCTGCGCTATGCTTGAGACTGCAATGCAAAATGGAAATGAAATGACAATGCCATAAGTTGTTTGGCCTGCCCTATGCTTGAGGCTGCAATGCAAAATGGAAATGAAATGACAATGCCGTGAGTTGTTTGGCCTACCTGAAACCACTAATTTCGACCCACAAGGCCCCTATTAGCTGAGAAACCAGTCTCGTTTGCCCAAAATGCACGTATTAACCCAGGAGGAGCATTTTGGCCCAAAAGGCCCGTGCCAGGCCTGGAAATGTCCAGAAAAAGTGCCTTTCACTGAGATTTCACTCAGATTTTTTTTTTAAAGAGTCGCTTTGACCCATCAGCAGGGCCGGTTTTAAGCCGATTTGACCGATTGCCCCCAATTGGGCCCCGCGCCTAATGGGGGCCCCGCACTAATGTTCCGTATTTCGTACGGAAATACGAATTCTCTTTGTTAAATAAAGATTATATTTTTTAATTCGCCATGCGGATTTTTTTTTTAAACGACCATGTATAACAACCGCTGCACGGCCATCAGACACAAACGATTTGTTAACTAGTACTGTTAGCACTTCTTAACATGAAGTTGTTAACAAGTTGTTATATCAATCTGCATCCATCCACATTCCTCAGTAAATGTTATTGTGTTTTGAATGAGTATTAATGACGCCGTGTTCCTTTGTATAAAATTCACGCGGCGTCATAAATACTTGTTTAAAACACAATTACATTTACTGAGGAATGTAGATCGATGACACATTGAGAATTTCTTTAAACTCACCATCATGAGTGAGGGCCCCGGACCGCGAGAAGGGGCTTCTTCCTGGTGGGCAGGTTAGTCATTCACCTACCAACCCACGTTGTGTCTCTCTGTGCTTTGCTCTCTCTCTCCCTCCTTCTCTCTCTCCCGCTCCCCATCTCGTCTCTCTCTAGCTCTCTCACCCTGTCTCCTCAGCATTCCCGGAATCATTGACGTTTAGCGGTAGACAAAAATGCTGGAGAAACCCAGCGGGTGAGGCAGCCGCCTTGACTGCTGAGTTCCTCCAGCACTCTGTGTTTTTTGTTTGGCTCTGAAGTTGAAGGTGGCTCAGCGGGACGGGCATGGGCTCTGGGGAGAGGGTTGCGTTTCTGGTCGAGACCCGTCTTCAGACAATCACAAGTACTCTCACCGACGAGAGTTCAATTCAGTCTGAAGAAGGGTCTTCTTTCCAGAGTCGCTGCGCTGCCTGTCCTGCTGAGTTACTCCAACTTTATGTCTATCTTCAATTTCAGAGAAATACAATTTCTCACGGGGGGCTTATAACGTCTCTAAACCCCTCTGGGACCCTCTGAACACCTCTACACCCCGTCTATCCCCCCCCCCCCCCTATTTCCCTCTACAACACTTCTGAACACTTCTAAACCTATCTGAAGCCCTCTAAACATCTATAAACCGTTTAAACCCCTCTAAACTAGGAGGCTACAAGGTGACTTGTATAGGCTGGGTGAGTGGGCAAATGCATGGCAGATGCAGTATAATGTGGATAAATGTGAGGTTACCCACTTTGGTGGCAAAAACAGGAAAGTAGACTTTTATCTGAATGGTGGCCGATTAGGCAAAGGGGAGATGCAACGAGACCTGGGTGTCATGGTACACCAGTCATTGAAAGTAGGCATGCAGGTGCAGCAGGCAGTGAAGAAAGCGAATGGTATGTTAGCATTCATAGCAAAATGATTTGAGTATAGGAGCAGGGAGGTTCTACTGCAGTTGTACAGGGTCTTGGTGAGACCACACCAGGAGTATTGCGTACAGTTTTGGTCTCCTAATCTGAGGAAAGACATTCTTGCCATAGAGGGAGTACAGAGAAGGTTCACCAGACTGATTCCTGGGATGTCAGGACTTTCATATGAAGAAAGACTGGATAGACTCGGCTTGCACTCGCTAAAATTTAGAAGTTTGAGGGGGATCTTATAGAAACTTACAAAATTCTTAAGGAGTTGGACAGGCTAGATGCAGGAAGATTGTTCCCGATGTTGGGGAAGTCCAGAACAAGGGGTCACAGTTTAAGGATAAAGGGGAAATCTTTTAGGACTGAGATGAGAAAAACATTTTTTACACAGAGAGTGGTGAATCTCTGGAATTCTCTGGCACAGAATGTAGTTGAGGCCAGTTCGTTGGCTATATTTAAGAGGGAGTTAGATGTGACCCTTGTGGCTAAAGGAATCAGGGGGTACGGAGAGAAGGCAGGTACAGGATACTGAGTTGGATGATCAGCCATGATCATATTGAATGGCTGTGCAGGCTCGAAGGGCCAAATGGTCTACTCCCGCACCTATTGTCTATGGTTCTATGACTGCGTCCAACTGCTGTCTGGTTCGTTGATCGGTTTGCTAGATGTGAACTATTTTGGGAGAGAAAAATGCTCACGGCAGACCAAACGTGTTAAACAGAAATTGGTCAGATATTGAGCTTTACACAGTGAGAAATCATGTGAAATAATCACTGAATTTTAAATGAATGTACCTGCATGTTATACTGTTTAGTTTGGAGATACAACCAGATAGTCTGGTTGATACAACCAGTTTAGTTTGGAGATACAACCAGATAGTCTGCTTGATACAACCAGTTTAGTTTGGAGATACAACCAGATAGTCTGGTTGATACAACCAGATTAGTTTGGAGATACAACCAGATCCACTGAGTTCGCACCGACCCGCGATTTTTGTTACAGATTTGACAATTTTGTTTGGCGGCCAATCAATCGTTGTCTCTAAGGGGGTTGCATCCAATCACCAACCAGCTTGCTTTAAAATTCCCGTCCAATCACAAATAGATCTCCTCCCGTCCAATCAGCCGCTGTCTCCAAGGGCATTGTGTCCAATCACATAATGCAGTTTAATGGTAATTTGCTGCTACGGTAAAGGTTGGAAGCAGCGGAGCTACTGACAGTCAAACGGGAGGGAGCGGGAGAGATTCACACAGTGTAGAATCCATCACACCCTAGTGTACAATTTCATAATATATACTAAATAACTGGGCTGACACACCTTGGCTGGGAATCTGGGGTTCACCAAAATTGTTCCCAATTGGGCCCCGCACCCCCTAAGGCCGGCCCTGCCCATCAGGCCTGTACTAACCCAGGAGGAGTCCCTTCGGCCCATCAATAAGTATTCCCCCTGCAAGTATTAAACCTCCCCCGAGTATTTTTCTCCCTCCCTTCATTGACTCCCTGTGAGATCCAGGCCAGGATAGACTTGCCTCCTTCATTGCTGTGATCTGCAGAAAAAGATGAAACTTGTCTAAAATTGATTCTCCACCCTTTCCCCGGTCTCTCTCACAGAGTCACTCACCTGTTTTGCGCAGAATTTCTGGCAGTTTCTGAGTTGCCAGCCCACCAGGCCTGGGTGACTGAGCTGCCAGCCCACCAGGCCTGAGCTGCCAGCCCACCAGGCCTGTGTGACTGACCTGCCAGCCCACCAGGCCTGAGTGACTGAGCTGCCAGCCCACTAGGCCTGAGTGACTGAGCTGTCCACCCACCAGGCCTGAGTGACTGACCAAGAATCCATTTGGCCCACAATGTTCACACCAGCCCTCTGGAAACCAGTCCCTTTGACCTACAACACCCATACTAGCACTCCAGAAAGCCCCCTTCCCCCACCTCCCCCACCTCCCCGACTGGCCACCAATATTGGAATTGGTGGAGAGGTGGAATATTGTGTTGGGGGACCAGCCCTCCCGTGTGAACATGGGACCCAACGGGTCCCACTTAGTCTAGTACACAATATAACATTTGCCGTTCCCCCAGTAAACAACTGTTGATTCTAAAAATCTGTGTAATTGTCCATGAACTGATGACATAAATGGCACCCTATATTTACCAAACCTCCTCTCTCCCAGTCTCAAATGACACACCTCCGCTCGGTTCGCAATAACCAACTTGATCTCCCGGTGGCTCAGCACGTCTTCTCCCCCTCCCATTCCGAATCCGACCTTTCTGTCCTGGGCCTCCTCCATGGACAGAGTGAGGCCCACTGTAAATTGGAGGGCACCACCTCATATTTCGCTTGGGTAGTTTACACCCCAGCGGTATGAACATTGACTTCTCCAATTTCAGTTAGTCCCTGCTTTCTCCTTCTTTCCCCTCCCCTTCCCAGCTTTCCCTCAGCCCACTGTCTCCAGCTCTTCCTTTCTTCTTCCGGCCCCCACCCCCCCCTCCCCCATATTAGTCTGAAGAAGATTTTCGACCCAAAACGTCGCCTATTTCCTTCGCTCCATAGATGCTGCCACACCCGCTGAGTTTCTCCAGCAATTTTGTCTACCTTTGATTTTCCAGCATCTGCAGTTCCTTCTTAAACATTTTGTCTACCCTGTTTGGAAGTTAATTTAATTTTCTATGAATCCATGAAAAAACCAACATGTTAAATACCTGCAAATCTTTATGAACCTGGAATGTTATATGCTGATTTCTTCTTTCAGCTTTTTAACAAGCCACACATCTGTTATTTATTATAAACAACTATCTATATACAATATAATGTCTATTATGAAAGGTAAAACATGAGAGAAACCTGAGTAAGCATCATATTATACCACAGGGTGGAATTCAGATTTTTTCAACGTGATTTTTGGGAGGTTTTGTTTATTTAAAGCTGTGTTGCTTTGTGTGATTGCAAAGGGCTGATTTATTTAGAGGTACGTTAACACGCAGTTTCATTTGGCATTCTAATTAATTGGGTGCAGTGCAGCACTTCATACATTTTTGGCAATGATGTGAAATTAGTTATGCCTTACATACAAGGCCTGATTTTCCACTCCATTTTACGAGCAATTGCATTGGAATATCTGTATAATTGAGTTGAAACAGGCATGCTCTCAAATCAATGGTTAACAATAAAGTTAACCTAATGTAATAAAAAGGAACTGCAGATTTTGGTCCATACCAAAATGCTGGAGTAACTCAGCGGGTCAGGCAACATCTCTGAGTGGAGTGCAGCATACATTTTGGTAACATTGTGAAATTAGTTATGTCTAGCATACTATGTCGGATTTTTCTCACTGTTGATCTGTCTAATGGATTGGAATACCTGTATAATGGAGATGTATGTATAATGAACAGGCGAGAAGGGTCTCAACCCAAAACATCACCTATTCCTTCTATCTAGGCATGCTGCCTCTCCTGCTGAGATACTCCAGCATTTTCTGCCTACCTATAATAAATGGGCAATTTCAATTCAATGGTCAACAATAAAGTTATCCAAATGTAATAAAAAGGAACTGCAGCTGTTGGTTTATACCAAAGATAGACATAAAATGCTGGAGTAACTCAGCAGGTCAGGTAGCAACTCTGGAGTAAATGGATAGATAGGTGACGTTTCGGGTCGGGTCCCTTCTTCAGTAAAGTTTCTAATATAAATAACTTCTACAAGTGAATGGCAGAGGGTGCTTCAGATAGAAATGCAATACTAAATTAAACCCAGGGTTGCAGTGCCCTAAAGTTGTTATAGGGTGTTTCAGGTCTCCAAAGATAATGAAGGAGAATTAACGATGGGCTGTGAGCAGATAGCAGATAGCAGATAGTCTGAAGAAGGGTCTCGACCCGAAACGTCACCTATTTCCTTCGCTCCATAGATGCTGCCTGAGTTTCTCCAGCATTTTTGTCTACCTTCGATTTTCCAGCATCTGCAGTTCCTTCTTAAACAGATACTATTTATTAGGTAGATTGATGATCTGGAACAAACCTACTTCCTCACCACCCATTAAAAACACTGAAACCGTGGTAGGAAGGAACTGCAGATGCTGGTTTAAATTGAATATAAACACAAAATGCTGGAGAGAAGGAATGGCTGATGTATCGGGTCGAGACCTGTCATCAGGCTGAAAAAGTGTCTCGACGGGTAATGTCACCCATTCCTTCTATCCAGAGATGCTGACTAACGTGGTGTTCGCATCTCCCTGTCCCATGAACTACGATCCTGAACTACTATCTACCACGCCGGCCTATCTTTGACTTTGCTGCCTTTACATTGCACTAAACATTATTCCCTTATCATGTATCTCCACACCGTTAATGGCTCGATTGTAAGTATGTATTGTCTTTCTGCTGACTGAATAACACGCAACAAATGCTTTTCACTGTACCTCGATACACTTGACAATAAAGTAACATGTAAACTGCAGGTAAGTGTAGCTTTAGTCTGTTCCTGCTTCTTATCCCACCTTTATGACAAGTAGACATGGGCCACAATAAAGCAGATTAACGCCCTGCTTTGGATTTTATGTCGGACATGATACCTATTGATTTGTAAGAACTAAGGTGCAGCCAAGTAATCCAATGTAATATAGTTGCTGACCATTTATTCAGAACCTCTGGTGTATGTGTTAATGGCTATAGCTCAGCTGTCAAAGCAACGATCCTACCTGTCTGAACCATTGGGCAAATAATAAATAGGGAAGGAATGGAATGAACTGCTAGCTGAGGTGAAAATGATTCATGTCACATTGTTCCTCTCCCCATAGATATTGTGGAGTATCGCTGCTTTTATTGAGGGTGAAGGCCTAATCTGCTTAATCCAGAATGTCTCTATACTTGATCTGGCTAACTGTGCACTATGTAAGGAGTGGACCCGGCAGCGGTCATCGAGGAGGTTGGATCGGTGATCTTCGAGGAAGTTGTGTCGGTGATCGTCGAGGGCGCCGGTGGTCGAGATTGGCAGTCGTTGAGGGTGCCGGTGGTCGAGGACGGGCCACGTGAGAACCAGAGGACGCGCGGCCGGGACGAAAGATGGACCTAGCGTAGGGGGACCGCTGTGAGGGGGGGCAGAAGAAAAAGGAGGACACAAAGTGGGGGGACCCCTGTGAGGGAGGGTGGGGAGAACAAAGGAGGATCCGGCACGGGATATTTTGTCCTTTTTTTCGGCGCCCTTTATGTGGCGGCAAAGAATTTCACTGTGACATCAAATTTGACAATAAGGTATAATTCATTCATCAATTAAATTTTTTATTTATCTTTCTATTTATTTATTTATTTATTTATTTATTCATTCATTCATTCATCAGTGTGAAGAGAAACAGCATTAAGGCATCAGATCAAAGTCTCGTTGTCAGAATTGCCAGATGTTCTGATGAAGCGTCTTCAACCTTCAATAAGAAGTGTTTCTGTTCTACAGATGCGGCTTGAATATTAACAACACTTTCTATTTTAATTTTAGATTTCCAGCATCTGCCGTTTTTTAGAAGAAGGGTCTTGACCTGAAACGTCACCCATTCCTTCTCTCCAGAGATGCTGCCTGTCCCACTGAGTTACTCCAACTTTTTGTGTCTATCTTCGGTTTCAACCAGCATCTGCAGTTCCTTCTTACACATACGCAGTGTTTTGTTTCATTTTTACCATGTACTAGAGTTTGGAGCCTTACAGCAACCAGCCACATTGCAAATTCATTCAGTAAATCCTGAGACAATATGAAGAACTGGCAACTAATTTACCAAGGCAACGAAATGCCCGTAAATCTCCCTGTAGGTAACAAAAATAATTTCCTGCAGTTTTACTTAAAATATAGTAGTGTACTGAATTGCTGATCCACCACTGGAATCCATTAATTAGGCTGTTGCTAGGTCACAGAGGTGTTAGCAATGCCACTACTTTATGGGTCGAGTGTTAGCAGTGATAAGCCTATCGTTAATTCAGGAAACTCACCACTGCCATTAGTTTTAATGAGGCTGAAACCATGATAATTTCTCACTGTCTCAGCTTTGGAGTGAGCAGGATAAAGGCTCGGAATTCCTTTTTATATTGCATGAGTAATGTTGTCAGTTACTGCATCATGATTTACGCCTTTACATATTAATTTATAGAAATTTTGGGCAACACGGTGGCGCAGCGGAAGGTTCGCTGCCTTGCAGCGCCAGAGACCCGGGTACTGGTCCTGACTATGGGTGCTTGTCTGCACGGAGTTTGTACATTCTCCCTGTGACCTGTGTGGGTTTTCTCCTGGATCTCCGGCTTTCTTCAACACTCTAAACACGTACAGGTTTTTTCGGTTAATGTGTTGGAAGGAACTGCAGATGCTGGTTTAAACCGAAGATAGACACAAAATGCTGGAGTAACTCAGCAGAACAGGCAGCATTTGGGTCGATTTTGGTCGACCCAAAACATCACCCATTCCTTCTCTCCAGAGATGCTGCCTGTCCCGCTGAGTTACTTCAGAATTTTGTGTCTCTCTTAGGTTTCTAGGTTAATTTGCTTGGTGTAATTGTAAAGTGTCCCTACTGTGTTTAGGATAGTGTTAGTGCACGGGGATCGCTGGTCGGTGCGGACTCAGTGCGCCGAAATGCAAGTTTCCATGCACTATCTCTAAACTAAACTAAACTAAACTAAACTTAACTAAACTAAGAAATGCTATTAAATGACATAAGGTTCAGGAAAATCTGGACCAAAGCACACACACCAAAATCCTATACTCCCAGTGGCGGAAGTCCGCAGGAACTGGAGGACAGAGATGTGTGGTGCATCTGACACCGGTCCTGTTGGAAACCAGCACCACTGCGTCACTAATGTTTTCAACGATGATGAATGAATGAATGAATAGTAACATATAACACTCATCAACAGTATCAATAGTCATTGAAACATATAAGAGATAATATATATAAGCATCTGGATAACCAGGGTCTGATTAGGAACAGTCAACATGAATTTGTGCCTGGAAGGTCATGTTTGACTAATCTTCTTGAATTTTTTGAAGAGGTTACTCGGGAAATTGATGAGGGTAAAGCAGTGGATGTTGTATATATGGACTTCAGTAAGGCCTTTGACAAGGTTCCTCATGGAAGGTTGGCTAAGAAGGTTCAATTGTTGGGTATTAATGGTGGAGTAGCAAGATGATTCAACAGTGGCTGCATGGGAGATGCCAGAGAGTAATGGTGGATGGCTGTTTGTCAGGTTGGGGGCCAGTGACTAGTGGGGTGCCACAGGGATCTGTGTTGGGTCCACTGTTGTTTGTCATGTACATCAATGATCTGGATGATGGTGTGGTAAATTGGATTAGTAAGTATGCAGATGATACTAAGATAGGTGGTGCTGTGGATAATGAAGTAGATTTTCAAAGTCTACAGAGCGATTTAGGCCATTTGGAAGAGTGGGCTGAAAGATGGCAGATGGAGTTTAATGCTGATAAGTGTGAGGTGCTACATCTTGGCAGGACAAATCAAAATAGGACGTACAAGGTAAATGGTAGTGAATTGAGGAATGCAGTTGAACAGAGGGATCTAGGAATAACTGTGCACAGTTCCCCGAAGGTGGAATCTCATGTAGATAGGGTGGTAAAGAAAGCTTTTGGTGTGCTGGCCTTTATAAATCAGAGCATTGAGTATAGAAGTTGGGATGTAATGTTAAAATTGTACAAGGCATTGGTGAGGCCAATTCTGGAGTATGGTGTACAATTTTGGTCGCCTAATTATAGGACGTATGTCAACAAAATAGAGAGCGTACAGAGGAGATTTAGTAGAATGTTGCCTGGGTTTCAGCAACTAAGTTACAGAGAATGGTTGAACAAGTAAGGTCTTTATTCTTTTGAGCGCAGAAGGTTAAGGGGGGACTTGATAGAGGTCTTTAAAATGATGAGGGATAGACAGAGTTGACGTGGATAAGCTTTTCCCACTGAGAGTGGGGAAGATTCAAACAAGAGGACATGACTTGAGAATTAAGGGACAGAAGTTTAGAGATAACATAGAAACATAGAAATTAGGTGCAGGAGTAGGCCATTCGGCCCTTCGAGCCTGCACCGCCATTCAATATGATCATGGCTGATCATCCAACTCAGTATCCCGTACCTGCCTTCTCTCCATACCCTCTGATCCCCTTAGCCACAAGGGCCACATCTAACTCCCTCTTAAATATAGCCAATGAACTGGCCTCGACTACCCTCTGTGGCAGAGAGTTCCAGAGATTCACCACTCTCTGTGTGAAAAAATTTCTTCTCATCTCGGTTTTAAAGGATTTCCCCCTTATCCTTAAGCTGTGACCCCTTGTCCTGGACTTCCACAACATCGGGAGCAATCTTCCTGCATCTAGCCTGTCCAACCCCTTAAGAATTTTGTAAGTTTCTATAAGATCCCCTCTCAATCTCCTAAATTCTAGAGAGTATAAACCAAGTATATCCAGTCTTTCTTCATAAGACAGTCCTGACATCCCAGGAATCAGTCTGGTGAACCTTCTCTGCACTCCCTCTATGGCAATAATGTCCTTCCTCAGATTTGGAGACCAAAACTGTACGCAATACTCCAGGTGTGGTCTCACCAAGACCCTGTACAACTGCAGTAGAACCTCCCTGCTCCTATACTCAAATCCTTTTGCTATGAAAGCTAACATACCATTCGCTTTCTTCACTGCCTGCTGCACCTGCATGCCTACTTTCAATGACTGGTGTACCATGACACCCAGGTCTCGCTGCATCTCCCCTTTTCCTAATCGGCCACCATTTAGATAATAGTCTGCTTTCCTGTTTTTGCCACCAAAATGGATAACCTCACATTTATCCACATTATACTGCATCAGCCAAACATTTGCCCACTCACCCAGCCTATCCAAGTCACCTTGCAGTCTCCTAGCATCCTCCTCACAGCTAACCCTGCCCCCCAGCTTAGTGTCATCCGCAAACTTGGAGATATTGCCTTCAATTCCCTCATCCAGATCATTAATATATATTGTAAATAGCTGGGGTCCCAGCACTGAGCTTTGCGGTACCCCACTAGTCACTGCCTGCCATTGTGAAAAGGACCCGTTTACTCCTACTCTTTGCTTCCTGTTTGCCAGCCAGTTCTCTATCCACATCAATACTGAACCCCCAATGCCGTGTGCTTTAAGTTTGTATACTAATCTCTTATGTGGGACCTTGTCGAAAGCCTTCTGGAAGTCCAGATACACCACATCCACTGGTTCTCCTCTATCCACGCTACTAGTTACATCCTCGAAGAATTCTATAAGATTCGTCAGACATGATTTACCTTTTGTAAATCCATGCTGACTTTGTCCAATGATTTCACCACTTTCCAAATGTGCTGCTATCCCATCTTTAATAACTGACTCTAGCAGTTTCCCCACTACCGATGTTAGACTAACTGGTCTGTAATTCCCCGTTTTCTCTCTCCCTCCCTTCTTAAAAAGTGGGGTTACGTTTGCTACCCGCCAATCCTCAGGAACTACTCCAGAATCTAAACAGTTTTGAAAGATTATGACTAATGCATCCACTATTTCTGGAGCTACTTCCTTAAGTACTCTGGAATGCAGCCTATCTGGCCCTGGGGATTTATCGGCCTTTAATCCATTCAATTTACCCAACACCACTTCCCGGCTAACCTGGTTTTCACTCAATTCCTCCAACTCCTTTGACCCACGGTCCCCTGCTATTTCCGGCAGATTATTTATGTCTTCCTTAGTGAAGACGGAACCAAAGTAGTTATTCAATTGGTCCACCATATCCTTGTTCCCCATGATCAACTCACTTGTTTCTGACTGCAAGGGACCTACATTTGTTTTAACTAATCTCTTTCTTTTCACATATCTATAAAAACTTTTGCAGTCAGTTTTTATGTTCCCTGCCAGTTTTCTTTCATAATCTATTTTTCCTTTCCTAATTAAGCCCTTTGTCCTCCTCTGCTGGTCTCTGAATTTCTCCCAGTCCTCCGGTATGCTGCTTTTTCTGGCTAATTTGTACGCATCATCCTTCGCTTTGATACTATCCCTGATTTCCCTTGTTATCCACGGATGCACTACCTTCCCTGATTTATTCTTTTGCCAAACTGGGAAGAACAATTTTTGTAGTTCATCCATGCAGTCTTTAAATGTCTTCCATTGCATATCCACCGTCAACCCTTTTAGAATTAATTGCCAGTCAATCTTGGCCAATTCACGTCTCATACCCTCAAAGTTACCTTTCTTTAAGTTCAGAACCATTGTTTCTGAATTAACAATGTCACTCTCCATCCTAATGAAGAACTCAACCATATTATGGTCACTCTTGCCCAAGGGGGCACGTACAACAAGACTGCTAACTAACCCTTCCTCATTACTCAATACCCAGTCTAAAATAGCCTGCTCTCTCGTTGGTTCCTCTACATGTTGATTTAGATAACTATCCCACATACATTCCAAGAAATCCTCTTCCTCAGCACCCCTGCCAATTTGATTCACCCAATCTATATGTAGATTGAAGTCACCCATTATAACTGTTTTGCCTTTGTCGCACGCATTTCTAATTTCCTGTTTGATACCATCTCCAACTTCACTACTACTGTTAGGTGGCCTGTACACAACACCCACCAGCGTTTTCTGCCCCTTAGTGTTTCGCAGCTCTACCCATACCTATTCCACATCCTCCAAACTAATGTCCTTCCTTTCCATTGCGTTAATCTCCTCTCTAATCAGCAACGCTACCCCACCTCCTTTTCCTTTCTCTCTATCCTGCCTGAATATTGAATATCCCTGGATGTTCAGCTCCCAGCCTTGGTCACCCTGGAGCCATGTCTCCGTGATCCCAACTATATCATAGTCATTAATAGCTATCTGCACATTCAACTCATCCACCTTATTACGAATGCTCCTTGCATTGAGACACAAAGCCTTCAGGCTTGTTTTTACAACACTCTTACCCCTTATACAATTATGTTGAAAAGTGGCCCTTTCTGATTTTTGTCCTGGTTTTGTCTGCCTGCCACTTTTACTTTTCACCTTGCTACCTATTGCTTCTACCCTCATTTTACACCCCTCTGTCTCTACGCTCACACATTTAAGAAACCCTTTCCCTTTAACTCCATCCTCCACTATCCCATTCGACGCCCCACCCCCCTTATTCAGTTTAAAACCACCCGTCTAGCAGTGGCAAACCTGCCTGCCAGAATGCTGGTCCCCCACCTGTTACGATGCAATCCGTCCCTTTTGTACAGTTCCCCCTTACCCCAAAACAGATCCCAGTGATCTAAGAATCTAAATCCCTGCCCCGTGCACCAGTTCCTCAGCCACATGTTCAGGTCCCGTATCTCCCTGTTCCTGCTCTCGCCAGCACGAGGAACTGGAAGCAAACCGGAGATAACAACCCTGGAGGTCCTGCTTTTCAGCATTTTTCCGAGCTCTCTAAAGTCACGCTGCAGAATATTCATCCCCTTCTTTCCGACATCATTTGTGCCGACATGCACTACCACTTCCGGATGTTCACCATCGCCCTTGAGGATTTTCTGCACTCTGTCCGTGACATCCTGGATCCTGGCACCAGGAAGGCAGCACACCATCCTCGCATCCCGTCTGTTGCCGCAGAAACCCCTGTCGGTACCTCTCACAATGGAGTCTCCCACTACAATGGCGTTGCCTGCCTTAGGCCTTTTTGGTTTTGGCTCAACAGCCCTATTCGCATCACAAGCCAGTCCGTCGCCCAGTGTAAACACCTCTTCTGTCCCGACAGCTTCTAAGTGGGTGAACCTGTTCACAAGAGGTACAACACCCGGGGACGTTGACATTCCATGCTTCCCTCCCGTTCTCACTGTCTCCCACCTTCTCTCTTCCAGTACATGAGGGGGAACTTCTTTATTCAGAGAGTGGTAGCTGTGTGGAATGATCTTCCAGTGGAAGTGGTGGAGGCAGGTTCGATTTTATCATTTAAAAATAAATTGTATAGTTATATGGACGGGAAAGGAATGGAGGGTTATGGTCTGAGTGCAGGTGTATGGGACTAGGGGAGAATAAGTGTTCGGCACGGACTAGAAGGGCCGAGATTGCCTGTTTCCGTGCTGTAATTGTTATATGGTTATATGGTTATATAAGATTGTTAAGGGTTTGGACACGCTAGAGGCAGGAAACATGTTCCCGATGTTGGGGGAGTCCAGAACCAGGGGCCACAGTTTAAGAATAAGGGAGTAAGCCATTTAGAACGGATACGAGGAAACCATTTTTCTCACAGAGAGTGGTGAGTCTGTGGAATTCTCTGCCTCAGAGGGCGGTGGAGGCAGGTTCTCTGGATGCTTTCAAGAGAGAGCTAGATAGGGCTCTTAAAAATAGCGGAGTCAGGGGATATGGGGAGAAGGCAGGAACGGGGTACTGATTGAGGATGATCAGCTATGATCACATTGAATGGCGGTGCTGGCTCGAAGGACCGAATGGCCTACTCCTGCACCTATTGTCTATTGTCTATTGTAACACCATCAAAAGGGGTAGGTAGCAGTATTGGGTCTCACTCACTTTGCCAACATTAGATTTTACTTTAATGTGACCGAACATGATTGAATAGATCAACAAAATAAAAAGAGATGGGGATTTATATTTGTTCTCTGTTGACTCAAGGAATTTATAGTGTTCTGAGCTAGAATTTGTACGTTCTCCCTGTGACCGCGTAGGTGATGCGGTTTCCTCCTACACTCCAGAGATGTACATTTTTTTAGGTTAATTGGTTTCAGCAAGTTGTAAAATTGTCCCTAGTATGTGTCGGTTAGTGTACGGGTTGATAGCTGGCCAGCGCAGACTAAGTGGGCTGAAGGACCTGTTTCTACGTTGTATCTCTAAAGTCAAAAGAGCAGCCGATGATTTACTTTGGAGACTCGAGATTGCAGTGTCATATATAGAGTTCATGAAGTCATATAGCATAGCAGCAGATCCTTCAGCCCACCTTGTCCATGCTAGCATTTACATAGATACATAGAAAATAGGTGCAGGAGTAGGCCATTCGGCCCTTGGAGTCAGCACTGCCTTTCAATGACATCATGGCTAATCATCCACGATCAGTACCCCGTTCCTGCCTTCTCCCCATACCTCTTGATTCCGCTAGCCCTAAGAACTCTATCTAATTAGGGGCTGTCCCACTGTGGTGACCTAATTGTCCAATTTAGAAGAGTTTAGGAGAGTGTGAAAAAATGTCATGTTGAAGACCTCCTTCAACTATGTAGAAGACCTCCTTCGACCTCCTTCAACTATGTTGAAGACTAGCTTCGACTAGCTTCGACTAACTTCGGGAAAATTGGACACCGAATAGTGGAGAGTGAAGACTACCTCCTTCGATCTCCTTCGACCTCCCTTCAACTATGTTGAAGACTATCTACGACTACCTTCAACTACCTTTGATTACCTTAGACTACCCTCGATTACATACGAGTAACATGCCGACCTACTACGACCTACTTCGACAAAACCTATGAGTAAAAAAAGTATCGATTTTTTCCATGGTAACCTTTTTTTACTCGCGGACATTTTTCAACATGTTGAAAAATACGCCGCGACCTAGCTGAGGCCTCGAGTACGCGGGGACTACTCTCGAGCATGAAGGAGAGTTACAAAGACCTCCTAGGACCTCGTGGCGACCATGCTGCGAGTATGAGCCGAGGGCAAACTCGTCAGAACTCACGGATTAGGTCGCCGCAGTGGGACAGCCCCTGAACACTCTTTTGAATGCATCCAGTGAATCAGCCACTAATTCACAACTCTCTGGGTGAAAAACGTTTTTCTCATTCTAAATGGCCTACACCTTACTCTTAAACTGTGGCCCCTGGTTCTGGACTCCCTCAACATCTGGAACATGTTTCCTGCATCTAGCTTGTCCAAACCCTTAATAATGTTATATGTTTCTATTAGACCCTCTCATCCTTCTAAATGGCAGTGAATACAAGCCCAGTCATTCCATTATTTCATCATATGACTGTCCCGCCATCCCGGGAATTAACCTTGTGAACCTACGCTGCACTCCCTCAATAGCAAGAATGTTCTTCCTCAAATTAGGACACCAAAACCGCACACAATACTCCAGGTGTGGTCTCACCAGGGCTCTGTACAACTGTGGAAGGACTGTTAATCCTGGTCAAATTGGAGAGGCTAGGACCCTAAAATTGAGTAAAGGCTTCTGGGCTGCTAGGCCATTTGGTCAATTTAAACGCTATTTCAGTAGAAATAGCACAAGCTGCAGAGTGGTGCCAGTTTGTCTGGAGCCTAGATCAGACCTGCAGGAAGAGAATGGGAACATCTGCAGACCCTGAGAATTAGGTGCAAAATGCATATAATGGATTAGATTAATGCAAACCAGACATACACATTGTAAATAATGTTGCAAAACTTTACTTAGCTGAATGTTGATTGGATTAAATATTGCGCCTTATCTGGTTTTCTTGCCTATGAGGGCAAATGTTGCGATGTTCGTTTCCTCTGAGAAACACTGTTTGAATACAATGTATTAGCCACTGTATTATTGGGTTAGGGAAATGTCTGTCATGTATGGGGTTAATTGATATCTGTAATTGGATTGTAAAGAGACCACGAGGATCGAACCCGCGGTGGTCAGGTACAGTGGTGGGATCTGTAATTGTGTTTTGTCAAAATAAAGTTTAGATGCGCAAGTGCTTGACTCAGTGATTTTTGACTGAAACTAGACTGGGGGGAAGCTTAGAACGAGCAGTTTACATTGGGGTCTCATCCGGGTTCTCAACAGACCCCCAAACACAAGTTTGCGATCAAGGGTGTTGAGCTGTTCGATCGCGAGTGCAGAAATTGGGCCCACTGTGCGGTTTTCGCATTGAATTTTGGCACTTCGTTAGTCGGAGTGGATCGATCATTCGCTGGCTTGGGAAAGGGTCCAATCGAGATCATTAGAGCAGAGTCTAGCAAGCACGGGGGGAGAGGGGGTGGGGGGCAGGGTGGTTACCACTCCTTTGGGTTGGCAGACTGCAGCTGCTTTAACGAGAGCCTGACGTGCTTCATTGGGCGAGGGGTGGCCCAAGGTTCAGATTTGGTATCCAATTGGTGGGGTATTGAAACACAGGTCTGACCTACGTAATGATCTATTGTTGCCGGGAGCGCAGATTGGAAAGGTGCGTTCTGAAAATCGGCATCGACAACTGCCAGCGTGAAGAGGCTAGGCGCTGAACCCTCAGTGCCCAGTAGAGAGGGGTGTCTGCGTGAAAATGTCTGAGTCCCTCCCTGAAGTGATGAGGAACCTCGAAAAGGTACTGGGCTCGGCGGATAGAGTATATATTGGATGAGAATACTATCGTCCATTTGAGATGTTTTCATTGGGCAATTTAGTTTAATTAGCAAGCCCGCGTATGTGTAGTGATATGCACCAAAACTAGGAGTTCAAGAACGAGTCTAGATTTGCAGAATCAAATTTCCAAGTACAGAATTTCACATTGAAGTTCTGCCCATACGGTAGAATTCGAATTCTGTGTAGATAGAACTTCGGAGTTTGTGCATGTCCGTGATCGATTCCGAATAGCAGCTGAACTACAGTGAATAGTAACCCTCTGGTCGATTGTTGATTAGTACCTGATAGCGAAGAGTACCTGAGAGACGGGAACCTGATTTACTTGGTGAAAAGTAATCCGAATGCGAAGGGTACTCCTAATTCTGTAAAACTTAGAGAGGAGGGATAGAGGTCCCCCTATAGAAGTACAGTCTTAGCGTGAGGATAGTAACATTCGGGAGCAAAAGTAGTCATTTAAGGAGTAGTACCCCTCAGCAAAGAGTAAACAAGGAAAGGGAAAATCTTCGGTACACTGATTGATAACAGCGTGATGCGTGAGGCATTGAGATTGAGTGTTTGTAAACTGTGCGCTAGTGCCTTAAATCATTTTTGCAAATTGTAAAAATCTAGCTTTTTGTATTGTTATCGGATTCGAATTGTGTAAATATTCCGTGTATATAAATAAATTTTGAGTGGATTAAGATTTACAAAGTTAAGATTTAGAGTGTGTTAAGTTCACAGGCCACTGCGTGTGTGTGTTTAAGGATTTAGATAATTGAAGTAAGGGTGTGTTTGCATTAAATGTTTGGATACAGCTTTAGCTGCATCGCTTCTCGGCCTTTTGGCTAAGATCAAGTGTAGTATCTGTTCTTATCAGTTTAATAATCTGATACGTCCCTTATCTAGGGACCATATATTAAATTGAATTTTGGAACAGGGAGATGGAATAGGGGCTTGCTCCGTCCACTCCACGCATCGACCCAGTATTGCAGTGCCTCTGGGAACGGTGCACAAAATATATATCCAGATATTTACGTTGACCATCCACAACGTTGTTATCTGGTATTCATTAAGACTATCAGTCATGGTGCATTAACCACCAATCAACTACGTGGCAAAGTAATTGGGATATAGCAGCATTACCAGCTACTGAACTTTGTACCTTTCCTATGAGCTGAGATACTAGTGTTCAAAACTATCTCCATACCTGTAATATGGGGGCAAATGGATTAATCTGTAGTGTTATCATGTAATTTATCGGCAGGAAGGATTATGGTTGTACACTTCCACCTGTTTTGAGTAACATCTTATGTGTCCTGATGTGTTACTGAGCTTGTAATACTTAATGCCAATATGAATTGACTTAAACATGTTATATATTAACTTACTTAATTCTAGTGAAGCATTTGCTCAGTAATCCACCAAATTTGCATGTTCGTTTATAAGATAACAACATCAGTGGTGGCATATACCAAACCACTTGGGCGGAGAACATCGATATTAGGGGACAATTTATTAACAATTGGAAACCGTATGTCGTCAAACATGTTTGACCATCAGTAACTCACCTATCAGGTGAGCTAAATACTGTAAACATACATTTAAACCAAAAATATTTGCTGAAATCACTAAGCAATATGGACACCAGATATCGATTCCTTATATCCAATTAAATCACCACGTACTAACTTACGTCACATGAAACCAATCTCAAGGCAGCGGCAATGGAGACATTCCCGCGTATTGAGGGGTGGGGGGAACCTAATCTCTATGTTTTCCTTTCCTTCTACCTCTTCAATAGGTACTACGGCTTCATCAGTCGGGTACTACGCAAATTACAGTGGACCAAGTCCACAAGCATGGTTCACAGTGATCCTCGACATGGTCATTAAAAGAATTGCAGAATTGGGAAGACCATTGCTGTGCTTGGATCAGGAGCACTATCAACCTGATGACAGCATTCCGTCGCATATCCTAGGGAACATACCTGAGGAGCATCAAGAAATGGTACACTGTTTCCAAAACAGGAATTACACATTCAACTATAACAAAAAACTGTACTGGAGCTCCTGGCAGGTCTTCACCACAATGAAGGACATGTTCTGTTAGCCTACTCAACTTGGGTACCGCTCACTGGTGATCAGATACAGGAGAGGTATATCAATCCATTCCCCAGAAATAGGTACACCCAAATTGGGATGTCAGTGAAATCCTGACATACCTTAGGGGATGATCACCAGCCAGGTCACTCACCCTGGAACAGCCTACCCTGAAGATGGACATGCTGGTGGCCTTACATCAACACAAAGAGCCAGCTCTCCCATCTACTGCGATGGGACAACATGGTTATAACACCAGATAGTGTCACATGCCCATTCAAGGGTTGGCCAAACAGAACAGACCAGGAACATCAGGTCCAGTCATGAAATTCCGGGCATACCCACCTGAACCACGTTTTATGTGTCATGACCCACTTAGAGATCGACACAATAAGGAATACCGAGGGAGAGGAAAAAGCCTTATGGGTCAGCCACAGGAAACCTCATGGTCGGGTGATGAGCTAAACTATCTCTAGTGGCTCAAGCAGGTACTGGGAGTTGCTGGAGTAAATACTAACGTGTATAAAATCTTATTCCACCAGGACAGCTTCCACGTCAGTAACTAAGAGGATGGACGAGCCTATGGACCACATCCTGGCTACTGCAGGGTGGTCTAGGGAGTATACGTTCCAAACTTTTATAACAAACCACTGACAGAACCTGTATCGTTTGCAGAAAAAGAATCTGCAAAAAATATATATTTTAAGCCCGGGGGAGCAATTGGTCTTGTTGTTGTTAATAACACCATTATTGTTTTTACAAACAGATTCATGGTTGATTACGATAACATACTTCCTCCCTCGAATGACTTCGGCAGCGAGTGAAGTATGAACTGTTACACGGTTTGAAATCACAGAGCTTTGAAGTCTTCACGTAGTCACTCACGTGACTCCGAAGTAAAATAGTAAGATTAAACGAGAACTTACCAGTTTGAAGTTTGATCTGTATTTTATGAGGAGTTACGATGAGGGATTACGTGCCCTCCGCTCCCACCCTCATTATATGGATCAAACTAATAAATTGATGTCTCCTTATCTTTACTATGTTTACTTCAAATAACTGTGTCTATCTGTGATTCCACACCGCTGCTTGGAAGTATGCCGCGCCTGCGCACTGAGCGGGTTCTTCACGTATCCCTCATCGTAACTCCTCATAAAATACAGATCAAACTTCAAACTGGTAAGTTCTCGTTTAATCTTACTATTTGGAGGCATAGTGGTGGAGCTATTGCCTACAGCGCCAGAGACTCTGGTTCGATCCTGCCTATGGGTGCTTGTCTGTATGGAGTTTGTATTGTGGCCATGGAAGGTGGTCAAGCTTGGAACAAACACAAGCATTGTGATGTTTAGATTTAGTTTAGTTTAGAGATACAGTGCAGAAACAGGCCCTTTGTCCCACTGGGTCTACGCTGACCAGCGATCCCCGCACACTAACATTATCCTACACCCACTAGGGACAGTTTTTACATTTACCAAGCCAATAAACCTACAAACTGGTACGTCTTTGGACAATAGGCAACAGACAATAGGTGCAGGAGTAGGCCATTTGGCCCCTCGAGCTGATCATCCACAATCAGTACCCCGTTCCTGCCTTCTCCCCATATCCCTTGACTCCACTATATTTAAGAGCTCTGTCTTGCTCTCTCCTGAAAGCATCCAGATAACCAGTCTCCACTGCCCACTGAGGAAGAGAATTCCACAGACTCACAACTCTCCGTGTGAAAATGTTTTTCCTCATCTTCGTTTGAAATGGCTTACCCCTTATTCTTAAACTGTGTCCCCTGGTTCTGGACTCCCCCAACATCGGGAACACTGTGGTGTGGGAGGAAACCGTAGATCTCAGAGAAAACCCATGCAGATCATGGGGAGAACATACAAACTCCGTACATACGAATTGTACTGTAGCGAATAGAGGAATGCAGTTGAACAGAGGGATCTCGGAATAACTGTACATAGTTCCCTGAAGGTGGAATCTCATGTAGATAGGGTGGTCAAGAAGGCTTGGGGGGGCTGGCCTTTATAAATCAGAGCATTGAGTATAGAAGTTGGGATGTAATGTTAAAATTGTACAAGGAATTGGTGAGGCCAATTCTGGAATATGGTGCACATTTTTGGTCGCCAAATTATAGGAAAGATGTCAACAAAATAGAGAGAGTACAGAGGAGATTTACTAGAATGTTGCCTGCGTTTCAGCACCTAAGTTATAGAGAAAGGTTGGACAAGATAGGTCTTTATTCTTGAGAGCGCAGAAGGTTAAGATGAGAGGGATAGACAGAGTTGACGTGGACAAGCTTTTTCCATTGAGAGTAGGGAAGTTTCAAACAAGAGGACATGTTTTGAGAATTAAGGGACAAAAGTTTAGGGGTAACATGAGGGGGAACCTCTTTACTCAGAGAGTGGTAGCTGTGTGGAATGAGCTTCCAGTGGAAGTGGTGGAGGCAGGTTTGTTTTTATCATTTAAAAATAAATTGGGTAGGTATATGGACAGGAAAGGAATGGAGGGTTATGGTCTGAGTGCAGGTAGATGGGACTAGGCGAGAGTAAGTGTTCGGCACGGACTAAAAGGGCCGAGATGGCCTGTTTCCATGCTGTAATTGTTATATGGTTATACAGCACCTATAGTCAGGATCGAACTCGGGTCTCCGGCGCTGCATTCGCTGTAAGGCAGCAACTCTACCTCTGCGCCACCATGATCGTCCAGGAAGGAACTGAAGATAGGCACATAACGCTGGAGTAACTCAGTGGGTCAGACAGCATCTCTGGGGAAAAGGAATAACTGACGTTTCAGGTCGGGACCTTTCGTTAGACTGAGAGTCAGAGGGAAGGGAAATGAGAGACAGCAATGTTAATATAGGGAGATATAGAACAAATGAATGAAAGATATGCAAAAAAGTAACGACGATAAAGTAAAAAGGTAATTGTTAGCTGTGGGCTAGGTGAAAATGGGTTACAGACAATGAGACTCAACAGGACAATTTTGAAAGTAGTACAACTTGGGTGGGGGAGAGATGGAGAGAAGAGGGAATGCAAAAAAAGCATTCCACAGCTAAGGTGACAAGAAGGGAAAGCAGGGGTACACCATGTTATCTCCACCATTCAGTGAAATTATGGATGAACTAATCTTGGCCTCAATACCTCACAACTCCAAAGTACTGTTGGTGGGTCAGAGGCGCAGTGGTAGAGCTGCTGCCTTACAGTGCTTACAGTGCCAGACATCCTGGTTTGAGCCCGACTACATGTGCTTGTCTGCACGGAGTTTGTACGATCTCCACGTGACCTGCGTGGGTTTTCTCCGGGAACATCAGTTTCCTCCCATACTCCAAAGAGGTACAAGTTTGTAGGTTAATTGGCTTGGTGTAGCTGTAAATTGTCCCTAGTGTGTATGGGATAGTGTTAACGTGCGGTTACTGTTTCTGCGCTGTATCTCAGGTCGGTGCGGACTGTTTCTGCGCTGTATATCTGAACTAAACTACTATGTCATGTTATCATGCATCACACACACAGACTATTTCTGCTGTCACGTGGCATTGACATGATGAAGCTAATCAATTAATTCCATTCTGTTTCTCTTTCCTTCTGTGAAGCAATGTTTTCTGTTTTTATGTATGTTTCCAATTTCCATTGAAAGTTAATATAGAATTTGCTTCTGCCATCCGCTGAGGCAAAGCTTCCCAGCTGATAATAACTCACAGTGCAAAGTAATTTCTGCTCACTACTTCTCTGATTTTTCTTGCTCCGTTTATCTGAAATTACTGTCCTCTGTTTGCCAATCCTACTCCCAAAGGAGCAAGTTTTCCCCTCCTCTCTCTTTTAAAACTCATAACCTTAATACATATATTATATCTTGAAGATGAACAGCACTCCTGGGAGTTCGGCTTTACTTAAAAGAAATATTGATTCACCTGCAAGAGGTTTCAAAACCTTACACAATTGATATCTCGTCTGGCAATATTTTACACTTGTTCAGGTAGAAATCCAACCTATGGCTCTCCATTGCTTTGACAGTCTTCCATTTACTATCATCACTGCCTCATAACCAATAACAGGATGATATTTGTTTTGCCTTTGCATACATTAGAACATTGCAATTGAAATACCACAGACCGATCGCGTGTTGCTATCTTTGTGAATATTGTGAGCAATTTTGGGCATCATATCTGAGGAAGGATGTGCTGGTTCTGGAGAGGGTCCAGAGGAGGTTTATAAGAATGATCCCAGGAATGTGTGGGTTAACTTATGGTGAGCGTTTGATGGCACCAGGCCTGTATCGCTGGAGTTTAGAAGGATGAATGGGTACCTCATTGAAACTTATCGAATATTGAAAGGCTTGGATAGAGTGGATGTGGAAAGGATGTTTCCACTAGTGGGAGAGTCTAGAGGTCTTAGCCTCAGAATTAAAGTACATTCAGTTGGGAAGGAGAATGAGGAGGAATTTATTTTGTCAATCTGTGGAATTCTTTGCCACAAAAGGCTGTGGAGGCCAATGGATATTTTTAAGGCAGAGATAGATAGATTCTTGATTGGTACGGGTGTCAGCTGTTATGAGGAGAAGGCAGGAGAATGGGGTTAGGAGGGAGAGATAGATCAGCCACGATTGTTTGGCAGTGTAGACTTGATGGGCCGAATGGCCTAATTCTGCTCCTATCACATGAATTGATGACCTAATGACCTTTGATCTTTACACTTTACAGTACAATATCAAGCACGAGGATGTGTGGTGGTGGCAAAGTAGGTTGCGTTCTTGAGGTTTCATGCGATGAATGCTAATGATGACATTCATGCACTGTGTGGTAGCAGCTAATGGCCAGCTGCATTGTGTGTAACATATGATATGGATTACATTATTATCTCCTCGGCACTGCACTGCACAAGGCTCAGCTAAGCCCGGACTACAATTCTGTAGAGCACACTGTAGCTCGAATGTGTCTGGACCTAGGCATTACTGACAGTGCATAGAGGCCACAGGCACTTCGTAACTGGCCACTCATGAGGTCCTGGTCATTGATGTTTATTAAAAAGATCAGCTACAATAAGTGGATTGCTAGATTTTAATTTATACACACTAATTTTAACAAACTTTTTGTTAATTATTTTTTATATTTGTAATCGTTTAAATGTTTTTCTTCATCAGTTTTAAGGTGGACGAGGCATCCTGGTAGCACAAATGATCAGGGCAGTCCAGAGGCTTGGTTACAGTTCCACTGCCTATGGTCTAGTCATCACCCACCTACAGGTCCACTTTGCAGGAAGGTCACATTGATGCCAGCCTTTGGTAGGAAACTGCCTAGCCATAAGGCATGTGTTTAGTTTAGTTTCCGGCTGCGGCACGGCAGGTACTTTAAAACTTTGACCACCGGCCTGCGGCCTACACCAGCCTGAAGCCGCGGTCTCTGGTTGGGAAGAGCCGATCCTGGACTCACCTTGACTTTGACTTTGTCCCTTACCATCTGGACGCCCGCAGCAACGACTGTGGAGGGTGGAGGTCCCGACCACGGGGGGAAATGGAGGAGGACTGGCCAAGCTCTGTGCCTTCCACCACAGTGATGAATGCTGTGGTGGATGTTTGTGTAAATTTTTTATTGTGGTTGTGTGTTCTTTATTACTGTACCGCTGCTGGCAACCCAAATACCACCGACCTTGGTTGTGTGGCAATTAAATTATATCAATTATTAATTATTGTCACATCTACCGAGGTACGGTGAAAAGATTTTGTTGCGTGCTAACCACCAGTCAGTGGAAAGATAATACATGATTACAATCGAGTCATTTGCAGTGTACAGAAAAATGATAAGGAAACAGGCCCTTTTGGCCCAACTTGCCCACACTGACCAACATGCCCCATCTACACTAGTCCCACCTGCCTGCGTTTGGCCCATATCCTTCGAAACCTATCCTATCCATGTGCCTGCCCAAATATCTTTTTAATGAGGCATAGTTTCTGCCTCAACTACCTCCTCTGGCCGGCTCGTTCCACAAACCCTTGTACAATCTTTGTACAAAAAATGTTGCCCTTCATGTTCCTATTAAATCTTTGCCCCCTTACCTTAAATCTGTGTCCTCTGGTTCTTGATACCTCATGATCTTATACACCTGCATAAGATCATCATCATCATCCTCCTGCGCTCCAAGGAATAAAGTCCTGGTCTGCTCAATATCTCCCTCTCACTTAGGCCTTTGAGTCCTGGCAACATCCTCGTAAATCTTCTCTGTGCCACTTCCAGCTTAATAACATATTTGCTATATCAGGGTGACCAAAATTGAACACGATACTCCAAATGTGGCCTCACCAATGTCTTGCACAAACATAGAACATAGAATAGTACAGAACATGATGCCTGGTTAAACTGATTTTGTCTGCCTGCTCATGATTCATATCCCTCGATTCCCTTCACTTCCATGTGCTTATCTAAAAGCCTCTAAAATGCCACTCTTGAATCAGTAGCAACCAGGCAATGCATTCCAGGCAACCAGGCAATGCATTCCAGGCCAGGCCGCCTGTGTAAACAAACTTGCCCTGCTGAAATTTTTTATAACAACAAAATCTAGATGTATTTTCAAATATTCTGTTTCTCTCCATGAAACAGTTCTGGTATTTTCTCGTTGTCCGGGACCTGTGCATTGTACTGGATGTTACTGTGGGATATGAGGAATCTCCAGCAAAGGTCGATCAAGAATAGTCTAAAGGTCAACAAAGAGGTAGATAGTAGTTCAGCACTGCTCTCTGGTTGTGGTAGGATGATTCAGTTGCTTGATAACAGCTGGGAAGAAATTGTCCCTGAATCTGGAGGTGTGTTTTCTTACACTTCTATAGCTTTTGCCTGATGGGAGAGGGGAGAAGAGAGGGTGGCCACGGGAGGTGAATTCATCCATTCGGCCCATCAAGTCTACTCCACCATTCAATCACGGCTGATCTATCTTTCACTCCCAACTCTATTCTCCTGCTTGCTTCTGAAAGTTTGCTTTGATCAACAAGGTGAAAAGATGATGGTGGTTACCCATTCAACAGTATCAAAATCAGTTATTTTCTGTTCATAAACTAGATCACGCAATGGATAAGAGGTTAATTCTAACATAGAAACATAGAAAATAGGTGCAGGAGGAGGCCATTCGGCCCTTCGAGCCAGCACCGCCATTCATTGTGATCATGGCTGATCGGCCCCTATCAATAACCCGTGCCTGCCTTCTCCCCATATCCCTTGACTCCACTAGCCCCTAGAGCTCTATCTAACTCTCTCTTAAATCCATCCAGTGATTTGGCCTTCACTGCCCTCGGTGGCAGGGAATTCCATAAATTCACAACTCTCTGGGTGAAAAAGTTTTTTCTCACCTCAGTCTTAAATGACCTCCCCTTTATTCTAAGACTGTGGCCCCTGGTTCTGGACTCGCCCAACATTGGGAACATTTGTCCTGCATCTAGCTTGTCCAGTCCTTTTATAATTTTATATGTTTCTATAAGATATCCCCTCATCCTTCTAAACTCCAGTGAATACAAGCCTAGTCTTTTCAATCTTTCCTCATATGACAGCCCCGCTATCCCAGGGATCAATCTCGTGAACCTACGCTGCACTGCCTCAATCACAAGGATGTCCTTCCTCAAATTAGGAGACCAAAACTGTACACAATACTCCAGATGTGGTCTCACCAGAGCCCTATACAACTGCAGAAGAACCTCCTATACTGAAATCCTCTTGTTATGAAGGCCAACATTCCATTAGCTTTCTTCACTGCCTGCTGCACCTGCACGCCAGCTATCAGTGACTAGTGTACAAGGACTCCCAGGTCTCGCTGTACCTCCCCCTTACCTAACCTAACCCCATTGAGATAATAATCTGCCCCCTTGTTTTTGCCGCCAAAGTGGATAATCTCACATTTATCTATATTATACTACATCTGCCACGCATCTGCCCACTCACTCAACATGTCCAGGTCACCCTGCAACCTCCTAACATCCTCTTCACAGTTCACACTGCCACCCAGCTTTGTGTCATCCGCAAACTTGCTAGTGTTGCTCCTAATTCCCTCTTCCAAATCATTAATATATATATGGTAAACGGTTGCGGCCCCAACACCGAGCCTTGCGACACTCCACTCGCCACTGCCTGCCATTCTGAAAAGGACCCGTTCACTCCTACTCATCCATTTTACTTGAAGGGGTGCCAGTGGATGTAGTGTATCTAGACTTTCACAAAGCCTTTGATAAGGTCCTGCACAGGAGACTGGTGACTAAAATTAGAGCACATGGCATTGGGGGTAGGGTGTTGACATGGATAGAAAATTGGTTAGGAGACCGGAAGCAAAGAATAGGAGTGAATGGATCCTTTTCAGAATGGCAGGCAGTGGCGAGTGGAGTGTCGCAATGGTGACAATAATATTTAGTTTTGAAAAAACCTTTGGTAACCTGGAATAGTTTGATAGTTGAAGGAATGAATGAATGAATGAATAAGTTTATTGGCCAAGTATGTACACATACAAGAAATTTGCCTTGGTGCTCAGCTCGCAAGTAACAACACAACATACAGTAAACAATTAAGAATAAACCATAAAACATTAAAACGTTAAGAATAAAACATTAATTTAAACATGTGAATGTTTACCTATTTTAAAGAACACAATAGAAATCATTCCCGGAGGAGAGGTAAGTGTTATACCTGTTGGCAACACCTGTTGCATGAATTACAGCAATGCAGCTTATCTGTGGTCATAGTAACTACAAAGTAGTACATTTGTGTTAATGCAAAAAGGTCTGAAGAAGGGTCTCGACCCGAAATGTCACCCATTCCTTCTCTCTAGAGATGCTGCCTGTCCCGCTGAGTTACTCCAGCATTTTGTGTCTACCTTCGATTTAAACCAGCATCTGCAGTTCTTTCCTACACAAGGTGGGGATAATATTTGTTTGGTTAAGAGGTACAGCATGGAACCAGGCCCTTGGGCCCACTGGGTCCACACCGACCAGCGATCACCCATACACTAGTTCTATCGTACACACTAGGGACAATTTCACCGAAGCCAATTTACCTATCAACCTGCACATCTTTGGAATGGAGAGGAAACTGGAGCACCCATAGGAAACCCACGCAGTCATGGGAAGAACACCATGTTATAGGAAAGATATTATCAAGCTTGAAAGGGTTCAGAGAAAATTTATGAGGATGTTGCCAGGACTAGTGGGTCTGAGCTATAGGGAGAGGTTGAGTAGGCTGGGATTCTATTCATTGGAATGCAGGAGGATGAGGTGTATAGAGGTTCTTATAGAGGTGTATAAGATCATGAGAGGAATAGACTGGGTAGATGCAATGAATCTCTTGCCCAGAGTAGGGGAATCAAAGACCAGAGGACATTGGTTCAAGGTGAAGGGGAAAAGATTTGATAGGAATCTGAGGGTAACTTTTTCCACACAAAGTAGCAATGTTACAAAATTTTGAGATTAAAAAAATCAAGTCTGCAATTAATACCATCAGATAAAGCATAAAAAGAAGTTTAATTTTACACCTAATTCACTTTCATATCTTCAGTATTAAAAAAGTTATGGCCATTTTCATACTCGAAAATTAGCATCTTGTTCCCTATTGCTTTTCCATTGACTTAACTCAAAAGCTGTGATCGAGGACAGTCAAAAGCCCATAACTTTCTTAAAAATTAAGAGAACTGAAATAAATTTTCAGTTATTATAGATTGAAGCATTCTGAAACAAATATGAAACAATCTTACTTAGATGACTTGAAATTAAAGCATATAATTAGTTAGTTACCTAATTGTAGCTAATTACAAAATTCAATTACTAGATCTAAACATCTATCAATTTCTTAAGAATAGATTAACATGTTTAAATAGCCTAAGTGTCCAAATAACATTCACACAAGAATTCACAATATATCTTCCGGTGGCGCCATGTTGTACTAACAGACGCATACCTAGCTCCTCTCCCGAAAAAAATCGCGATTTTTTGCGTTAAAACCAAGTCCACTGGTTGGGACCGATTTAAAAAACTTACCGGAGCTCCTTGACGTCATCAGTAAGCGCTGTGAATTTAACGGAGGTTTAAAGCCTTTTAAATGAAAAAAATCGTCTCCAGGTCAGAGTCCTCAAAGAACAGTGACAAAACACCTCCTGAAAAGCCAGACGAAATCTGAAGAATCGACCTCTGAAGTGGCCTCTGAAATGACTACAAGATCCACGACTGAAATGGCTACTAAAGATAAAGAACTGGAGGAATTAAAGAATTCGGTAAGAGAACTGAAAAATGAGATTGTGGCTGGGAACACAAAAATGATGGAAAATATGATGTCAAGTATGAATGCTGGAAATCAGAAAGTTATTGATTCAATTGGCAATATAAATAAACAAATTGACGATGTGCAAGAAGAATTAACGGGCAGAATTGATAAGGTGGAAGAAGATTTCACGAAGAAGTTTGAGGCTGTGCATGGAACTGTTTCTTCATATTTGACTGCAATGAAAGACATGGAAACAGCTGTTGCACAAATGTCTGAAGATATGCACAGAATGAAGGTCGAACAAGATCGCCTCACGAGTCAGTTGGCGAAAGTCTCGGATAAATGCCTTGACTTGGAAGTTGGAGTGACAGAGGGAGCAGAGGGTGATGACCCTCGTGGGTTCGCTGCCAACTTACTCAAACAAATACTCAATCTACCCGTCGAACCGAAAATTGAAGTGGCACATTGAGTACCGAGATATAAATCAAGATCTCAAACAGCACCAGCCCACCCACGACAGATCATTGTGAAATTTCGGGATATCTCAGCACTCGAAGATGAAACAGATCAAACACGGAGTGAATATGAAGTTTGGAATGGACTCTATCAAACACTTCCGGGATTATCCATATGAAGTGGTTCGAAAGCGAAAATAGTTCTCAAAGACGAGACAGATTCTCCAAGGAGTTCAAAATGTCAGATATGGTGTTTTTTATCCAGCCAAGATGCGAATTACGTACAAGGGAAAGGAAAAACGTTTATAAACCCGGAGGCTGCACACAAACACGCTCAAGAGATCTTGGCAGAGATTACTGGCTAAAGAAGGCAACGGGACGGTATGGACATATCCTTTCTCTTTATTATTTCACAGAGAACAGCCGAACTGAAGAAACAGTACTTTAAAAGACTAAGATGGGGCAGGATTTCCACGTGCGCCTGTCTAGCCAACTTATCTCTGGAATTTGAATACAAGGTCAAACTATGTTTAAAACGAAGCAAAGACAGAATAACAAGGGAGCGACGAACAGGAGAGCAGAATGCAGTAAACATCACAAAGACTTATTGTGGCTTAAGATTTTAAAATAATATCATAAAACGTACAGAATTAACACTATTAACATTATTAACATAGAAATAGAAATGGATGCTAACCAGAACTGCACAATGGGGCAGAATGTAATAATGTCTCAGAAAGATGGAACATTCCTTCTACTGAGTGGGATAGTTATGTAGAGATAAGGAACTAACTAATAACAAATTTAAAAACTAACTCAGATAATATAATAAGTTCCAGTTCTAAGTACATTTGGGGGGGAGGGGAGGAGAAGCAGGCACCTGGCTCAGATCCAGGAGCCTGATTCTGGTTAACCCCTTCAACCAACAGTTGATTATTACCGAAGGTATAACTTTACGTATAAACTGTTAATAGATATAAGTGGTAGATGTATAAGTCTTAGAGTAGCTGAACACATGATTTGATAAGTCTTAGGAGATACACAATTGATTTTGAATGGGTCCCGCCCCCTATGCTACGAGTAATTAAGGGAGCGGAGCTAATTGTATAATATCAACAATGGAAGTCGAAGTAACGTCAATCCCACCCACCGGTGGGCCACGGGTTACAGTGTCGACAATTTTACACACTGTAATCTCACTGTTTCAATCTTTATTTTTATCACAATATGTCACATCTTTGTGTTTTTTTTCAAGGATAACCGCAAAAGGGAACTACCAAAGGAATTCTGTAGCGTAAACATTCCCCCAATACCCAGAGACCTGAGGTATGGGATGCACCATAGACACAAGGGTATCAAAATTATTTTAAATGCAAGACGATAAACAAAAGAAATTGGGAGAAATCACATTCTGCAGTTGGAACATTAAGGGTGTTAATGAACCTATTAAAAGAGGTAAGATATTAGCTCAGCTGAAATCGTACAATTCAGACATTACCTTTTTACAAGAGACTCATCTCAAACCCCAAGATCAGACTAGATTGAGGGCGAATTGGATAGGCCAAATATATCATTCTTCATACACCTCGAAATCCAGAGGTACAGCAATTATTATTCGTAAAGGCATACCATTTAAATCAAAGGATATCATAGATAAGGAAGGGAGATATCTTATAGCCACCGGAGAGCTCCACGCTATGCCAATCACCTTGGTAAATATATACGCCCCCAATCTTGATAAACCTCATTTTTTTAATAAAGTCCTGAATACAATTGCAGAGTTTGATTACCAAAGCGTTATAATTGGAGGAGATTTTAATTGTGTTTTAGAACCGTACTTAGATAAATCGATGCAAAAACAGAGAGGTAATACGTAATCCAAAACTAGCGAACTCTTAAATACATACATAAAAAATACAAATATGACAGATGTTTGGAGGATCGCGAATCCGGTTGGAAGGGAATACTCGTTTTATTCAATGGTACACAAAACATACTCATGTATAGACTATTTCCTAGTGGATACAAAACGAATTCCCTATACTTTTAACCCAAAATACCACACCAATACGATTTCAGATCACTCCCCACTAACTTTCTTCTTAAAATTGGAAGGAATGTCTAAGAATAAATCGTTCTGGAGGTTTAACCCTCAAATTTTAAAAAGATCCGCAAGGGAGTATATATCTAAAACAACAAATTGAGTTATTTTTTGATACAAATGATACACAAGATACATCGCCTACTTTACTATGGGAATCTTTCAAAGCATTTATTAGAGGAGTCATAAGTTCATACCAAGCTTTTCAAAATAAAAAGAATAAGAACGAACAAAGACAGGTAGAAGAACAAATCAGACAACTGGGCATATATAACGCTAAAGATCCAACTATGGATAAACATAATAAAATACTAATATTGAAATTTAAATTAAATAAACTATTAACAGCAAAAGTTATAAGGCTATTCCAAATTACAAAACAGGGACATTTTGAATTCGGGGATAAACCCCACAAACTTCTGGCCCGCCAACTGAAAAAACGGGAAAAGGAACACACTATCTTAAAGATTAAATCAGATAGAGGGGAATTATTAACATTACCTAATGATATCAACTAAAGATTTGCTCAATTTTATCAGAATTTGCACACATCCAAAACGTTAACAGACAATAATAAAGTTACAGAGTTCTTGGACAATTGTAATCTTCCAAAACTAGAGTTGAAGGAACAAGAGGAATTAGGAGCACAAATTTCAATGAAGGAAATAGAGGACACAATATATTCATTAAAGAATGGAAAAACACCAGGACCAGATGGATTTAGTAATTAATTTTACAAAAGTTTTTACGACATAATCACACCACGTTTATAGAAGATGTATACTTATGCTTTTAAAGAACAAACCTTACCAGATACATTAGCAGAATCAACGATTACATTAATACTTAAAAAAGATAAAGATACAGAAGAACCCGGATCACATAGAGCTATTGCATTGTTAAATACAGATCAAAAAATATTAGCGAAAACACTAGCTAGAAGGCTAAGTAAGTATGTTAGTAAATTAATAAATGCGGATCAAACGGGATTCATACCCAAGAGACAATCATCTAATAATTTGAGACGTCTGTTTAATATAATGCATTCTCATAAAATTGAAGAACAAGAGTTATCAATTATCTCATTGGATGCAGAAAAGGCATTCGATCAAGTGGAATGGGACTACATGGTTAAAGTACTGCAAACATTTCAAATGGGAGAGAACTTCATTTCATGGATAAAATGATTATATAATAAGCCTACGGCTAGAATCTTAACTAATAACATATTATCTACGAAATTCCAATTATCAAGGGGCAACAGACAAGGATGCTCATTATCACCGCTGTTATTTGCTCTGGTAACTGAACCTTTAGCCGAAGGAATTAGAACACATCCGAATATCCACGGTTATAATACAAAATATTCAAATAACAAAATATCCTTATACGCAGACGATGCACTACTGTACATCACAAAACCCCATACTAGTATACCAAACATATTAAACCTAATCGAGGAGTTTGGATCTTTCTCAGGATACAGAATAAGTTGTAATAAAAGCAAAATTATGTCAATAAAACCGAAAGACTCAACACACCTCTCAAAATTCCCTTTTAAAATAGCCACAGAAAAATTTAAATATTTGGGAATTGAAATCACTGGAAAATATCAAGTATAACGCTAATTATAGTCCCCTACTTAAGAAATTAAATACTTTAATTAAATTCTGGAAAACGCTTCCGATGTCTTTAATAGGCCGAATAAAATGCTATAAAAATGATCTTTTTACCACAAATTCTATACCTATTTCAATCAATCCCTATATATTTTTTAAGAACTGGACTCAGACATTACAAATTTTATATGGGACTATAAATCCCACAGAATACAAATAACTCACTTGAGCAAACCTAAAGAAATGGGTGGTTTAGCACTTCCTAACTTTATGTAATATTACTGGGCAGTAAATATCAAAAATACGATTCACCTGCTGGACAATTCTGCCCAGCAGGTGGATTGGATTATAACGGAGAGAGAGGATGGCTCCCCTTGTAATATTGGAGCGATCCTCCTCTCACCAATGAACTTGAATAACACAAATTATAATAAAAATCCAATTATACACAGTACAATTAGAACCTGGAAACAAATAAAACATAACCTAAAATTAAGAAATCTAACTCTGTTATCTCCAATAGCTAACAATCAGTCGTTTAAACCCTCTATTATAGATAAATAATTTACACAATGGGACAGAATAGGAATTAAAACGCTAGGAGATTTGTACAAAAATGGAAAATTATTATAATTCCAACAATTACAAATAAAATATAATCTGAGAAATTACCATTACTTTAAATATCTTCAAATACCTGACTACCTGAAAAAATATGCACAAGATTATTATAATATGCCACCAGATTTACTGGACGAAACAATGAAGACAAAGGCTGAATCAGCAAACTTAATATAATACTTGTATAACATTATTTTAAATATAGAAATATCTTCAACCGACAGTATTAGAAGAGACTGGGAACAAGAACTAGCTATAAAAATTTCAAAAGAGAGGTGGGATAAACATTTACAATATGTGCATAAATGCTCGATTAACGTTAGACACACTCTAATACAATTCAAAATCTTAAATAGATTATACTATTCAAAAACCAAAATAAGCAAACTTTTTCCTAACGTTTCACCTATTTGTGATAAATGACGATCTCAAGAAGCTACCATAGCGCACTCATTTGTTTTTTGTATAAAAATTCAAAAATTATGGACTGAAATTTTTGAAATCTTTATAAAATTATTCAAAATAAAACTGATACCAAAACCTGAATGGATTATCTTTGGAACAATGGAGGTAGCCCTGAACTAAATGTGTTTAAAAATAATCTATTTAATTATGGGCTGATATTGGGAAAAAAGCTTATACTTAAATTCTGGAAGAACGCTCCTATACCAACATTAAATATGTGGATTTCAAATATGTTTGAAACATTACACCTGGAAGATATGAGACTCCTCCTTGCAGGCAAATCAGACCACTTCCAAAAGACGTGGTCTGCATTTATCGACTTACTACAAGAATAAGGTGCATCAGTACTTCAAAAAAGAATTGGTGTCAGGATCTGGTAAGGGGGGAGAAAAAATATGAAGTTGGTATATCCCTTTTGTGCGGTTTTTATAATAGAGCTTTGGTTTTTCTTTCTTTCTTTTTTTCCCTTTTCCTCCTTTCTTTTCTAGGGTCTATTTCTTAATTATTTTCTCTAACCAGTGGGTCTCTGTTTTTTTTTCTCATTGATCACTCTTTTACACGAACACAACTTTCTTTCTCTCACTTTCTCTACTTTCTTTATCTATATCTTTCCTTAAAGCTTAAAAAATGAAGGGGTACAATAAATGTAATAAGATATATCTGGCTTGTACTATTGTAATTTACTGTACTAATAAATAAAAATATTTTAAAAAAATTTAAAAAAAAGAATTCACAATATAACATATTTTTAAAATCTCATTGTCATGGATTTATAGGCCAAATGGAAGGAATTTAATGTTTAATACCTGTAAATGAATGGCCATTTAAATCATCTTGCGAGTGGGTTTTTCTGGAACGCGATCTTTTGGAACGTTGTGGTTTCGGTGAATTTAAACCCCCATATCGGCAGGAAAAATACTGCCAATTCGTATGGGGGAAAAAATCACCATTTCGCAACGTAAAATGTGAATTAAAGGCATCTCAAGGAGCACTTATATAAATAAAATAAACGGCTTTCCTTTACCTGTCCCGTACCTGAAATCCGTCCCCATTGTCGGCGTTGATGGCTTTAGAAGCTGATTTTAAAATTACTCCAGCGCTGAACTTGTTGGGCGATTTAAAAAAAAAAATACACAGAACGGCCGTGGGAACAATTCTTCAGCAAAAGCTTGCACTCGAGACGAGATAAACGAGAACTTACCAGTTTGAAGTTTGATCTATATTTTATGAGGGGTTACGTCGAGGGATTACGTGAAGACCCCGCCAGCACGCATGCGCGAAATTCTTCAAAGCAGCGGTGTGGAATCACAGTAATAGTAATGAAATAAACATAGTAAGATAAGAAGAACTAGGATACCAGTTGACCTTTATAAGAGTTCAAAAGGGAACTGCAGATGCTGGAATATCGAAGGTACACAAAATTGCTGGGGAAACTCAGCGGGTGCAGCAGCATCTATGGAGCGAAAGAAATAGGCGACGTTTCGGGCCGAAACCCTTCTTCAGACTTTATAAGAGGGTGGGCGTGGAGGACACGTAATCCCTCGACGTAACTCCTGATAAAATAAAGATCAAACTTCAAACTGGTAAGTTTTCGTTTAATCTTACTATTTTACTTCGGAGTCACGTGAGTGACTACGTGAAGATTTTAAAGATCTGTGATTTCAAGCCGTGGAACAAATCCATGCTTCACTCACTGCCGAAGTCATCCAAGGGAGGAAGTATGTTATCGTAATTAAACATGAATCAATTTTTTAAAAACAATAACGATTTATTTTTTAAACAAAGAAAATAATGATCCCTCGGTCTAAATTATATTGCAGAACTTAAAATTCTTTCTGCAAACACATCCGGCTTATTATAAAAAATTTGGAAAGTCTTTTCCATAGACCGTTCTGCTGTCGCCAGAATATGGTCCATTGGTACCTCCATATTTCTGGCTGCCGATGTTGCTGCTGCCCTGGTGGAGTGAGATTTAAAAATGTCAGTATCCACCCCAGCTGCCCCCAGAACCTGTCTGAGCCATCTTGAGATGGTCTGCACTGACACCCGACCATGAGGCTGTTTGAAGCTAACCCATAATGCCATTTCGCTTCCTCTTAAGGCTTTTGTTGTCCTAAGATAAAACAGTAGGTGTGTCATGACACACAAACGGGGGTCAGGTGGGTATGCCGGGAATTCCAAACTCAGTCCCGAAGTTCCCGGTCTACTCTGTTTGACCAGCTCCAAGATCTGGAAGGTTATCTTGTCAGTTGATGTTTTCATATTGTCCAATCTTAATTTGTATAGGGACTGGACCCTTTGAGCTGAGACCAAAGCCATCAGCATGACTGTTTTTAGTGTGAGCTGTTCCAGGGACAGGGACATTGCTGGTGACCAACCCCTTAGCAATGTCAGTATAACACTGACGTCCCAGATCTGGGTGTACCTTGGTCTGGGGGGATTGGTGTTGTAGATACCCCTCATTAGTTTGGCAACTAGAGGGTGGGATCCTATGGACTGCTGTCCCGGTGCCTGCCATAAATATGCTGACAGAGCACTCCTAGCACTGTTAATAGTGCTGTAACACAGTCCTTCATCAAAGTGAAGGCTGGATAGGAACTCCAGGACGTTGGTAATTGTAGCTGATTTGTATGCTACCTCAGTCCTTGAGCAGTACACTTCCCACTTCCGAATGCTGGAGAGGTACTGCTTCTTAGTCAATTCTCGGTAGGCCGCCGTGATCATGTCTATGGTCCTGTCCGATAATCCCAGATCCAACAAAGGGCTTTTCAAATTCTGCAAGCCAACAGATTTATCCTGTCATGGCATGGATGACTTTTGCCCGTAACAGGATGGACCAAAAGATCTGGTCTTTTGGAAATGGTCAAGAGTGGTTCAGAGACCATGTCGAGGACCACAGGGAACCATGGCTGTGTAGGCCAATCGGGTACTACCAAAATACCTGAAGCTGAGTCCATTTGTATTTTGCGTAGGACCCGACTGATGAGGCAGAAGGGGGGAAAGGCATAGAAAAACAATTTTCCCCAATTCAGCGAAAAGGCGTCCATCGCTGCTGCCTCAGGATCTGGTTCCCAAGCGACATATGTAGGTAACTGGTGATTCAGTCTGGATGCAAAGAGATCAATATCAGGTGTGTCATTAAATGTTCGTGACCTGGTGTCTGCCACTGTATTGAGCTTACCTGGTAGGTAAGTTGCTGATAGCCAAATATGTCTGTCGACACACCATTGCCAGATTGTGTTGACCAAATCGTCACACGATATCGATTTTATTCCACCCATATGATTAATATAAGCCACCAGCGTGGTATTATCAATTTGTAGGTGGACATGCAAATGGTGCATAGCTGAACAGTAAGCTTTTAGCCCATAAAACGCACCCAACATTTCTAAGTAATTTATACCCAGTGTCTGTAGTAGTGATGATTCTTGTATGTTCCATCTACCACCAGTACTAGATATAGTGTTAGATGCTCCCCAGCCCCGAACACTGGCATCCGTTTGTAATGTGAATGATGGGTTACTGATAACGATGGGGCTGGAACTATGCCAAATATTTTCCACCCACCATTGTAACTCCGAAATTGCTTCGGCTGGTAATTGCATAGGTCGATCAAAATAACCTGTATGTTGTTTTAGCGCTTGCACCTTTGCCCTTTGTAAATTTTGGTAATGCAAAGGTCCAAACTGAGTAGCTGGAAATGCTGCTACTAATTTCCCAATTACATTTGCCACCTGTCGAATAGATGGTTGATTAGTTACAATCAATTTGTTGCAGGCTTCCACCAAATCTGCTGCTTTGTCCTTTGGCAATGTTACAGACATGTGGACAGAGTTAATTGTGAATCCCAGATAGTCCATAGTTGTGGATGGTGTCAATTTAGATTTATCTGGATGTATGATAAACCCCAGTGTTTCAAACAGATGTTTGGTAGCTAAAACCGCTGATTTAGCTAATTCCAGGGTTTTCCCCACAATCAAAATATCATCAAGATATGCCATAACAATATGTTTTTGTTTCCTTAGTATTGCCAAGGCTGGTTTCAATATCTTGGTAAATAGTCTTGGGGCTGATGTTAACTCATTGGCAATGCTTTATACTGCCATTGTTGCCCCATCCAGTTAAATTTTAGGTATCTACGATGATCCTTATGAATGGGTGCTGAATAGTATGCATCTTTTAAATCAATGCATGCCATGAATTATCCTTCGGAAACTAATTGTTTGAAATGTATAAACTTAACAAAAGTATTCAGTCTAGTTAAGTCAATGATGATGCGACATCCACCATCTTTCTTGGTTTTTGTAAAAATGTTCGATACAAATTCCAGAGAGTCATGCTCCATTCTCTCTATAACTCCTTTAGCATGTAACCTCACCAGTTCTGCATGTCCTTCGAATTTCTCCCGTCGTGATAGTACAAACTCCCTGTCAGGTACATGTTGAACTGTTGGCATACTTTTTTGGATGAAATCAATTTTGTATCCCTGAATACTTTGTAGTATATATTTATCAAATGTAATAGTCCTCCATGCTTCCAAAAACAAGTGTAACCTTCCCCCTGTTAGTGCAGGACCTACACCTTTTATGTTCTGGAAGGAACCAGATCCACCTACCTCCATGGTTACCGATAGTATGTTCATTTCTTCGGCCTCTGTTTCTTCACTGGTCGAGTGTGGGGTTGGTGCATCTTCCATGAGGGCCGCTCTGGGCCTTGGCTTAAAAAAAGACCTCCGTGGTTGATGTGCGGCCCTCATGCTTTCACGAGCACCCTGGTGTTGATGCCTGCTGGTGGATGCATAGGGGAGGTGCCGCCTGGGGTGTGTGGATTTGCTCGTTCCTGCAGCTGCCCTCATGAGTCCAACGGCTTTAGACTCTTCGTCCAGTTCTTTTACTTGCTTGGACAAGTCTTTTCCAAACAGCAGTATCTGTGGCTGTGCAGTTGCAGTTTTGCACAACCCTGCAAATTTGGGGTTGAGGGCAGGTTTGATGGCGTTCTTCCATAGTCAGTTTATTTCATACTGTGTATTACACAGTAGGGCCAGTGTGTCCTGCTGGTTATCTGTCGTTTCGACCCCATCAACGGAATGAGCGTAGGACATTATGGCTGAAGTCGGAAGTATTAATACTTTCTGGAGCTTCACCTCCTGGGCCCTTATGCCCAGCCCAATGTACCCCCAGATTTGGCTGTTGACGGCGGGTACATTTAGCGAGATGCAGTTCTCCGGAGGTATATATTTGTCGATTGTTTCATTGACTACCTGTTCCTGCAGAGGGTGGAAGGACAGGTAGTCTATACTGGCCGCCAGTTTCGCCTGCAATGGCTACCCCGCTCGCGGAGGTACCGCACACTTGTTGACCACTCCCAGCAGCTCTTCCTGGTCCTGCACCCCCAGCACACTGCTGGTATCTTCAGCCACGAGCCCCTCTTCCAGGCCAGCCCAGCCCTGGCCCCCAACGCTCCACTCTGTCGAGGGAGATGCGATGGACAGTGCCGAATACGGTGCTGTTGTGGGTGTGCGAGCACTCCCATGGCGAGCTTGCTCCATCCCCCGGAGCAAGTCTCGCTGGAGCATCTGCTCCATCAACCGCTCCATGCGGGATAGACGGTCACCTTTACTGCTCTCGGGCAGCGCGTCCTCCTGACCGGACTCGTCCGAGTCTATCGGCCGGGCCGACTTCTGTTTTGCCTTGACTCCAACCCGCTGCGTTGGTTCGAGCTGAGCAGCTTGCGGAGTTGGGCTCGGCTGAGCAGTGTTTGAGCCGGTGACTGTGGACCGCAGGGAATGCGGTCCCGGCACCGTCGGTCGCCCCCCACTGCCGGAACCTTCCTGGTCCACCACAGTCGTACGGGACGTGACCTTCTTTACTTTCCTTCCCTTGTCCATGTTTGCTGAAACACAGAACACAGCAAGGGTTCGAAATAAACCCAGCTGTTATCAGGCAACGGAACCATCCTACCACAACCAGAGAGCAGTATTCAACTACTATCTACCTCATTGGTGACCCTCGGACTATTTTTGATCAGATTTTCTTGGCTTTACCTTGCATTAAATGTTATTCCCTTACCATGTATCTGTACACTGTGAATGACTCGATTATAACCATTTAATGTCTTTCTGCTGACTGGTTAGCACGCAACAAAAATTATTTACTGTACCTCGGTATACGGGTGATTCTTCAGTGTCTACTTTTAAGTTTCTGGAAACCCGATTATAAAACTTACATTTTTGCAACTTTGAATGTTATTTCACATAGATGGACATCTCTACTATGGGAAAAATATGTTTGGCGCAATCATTTAGAGAATTTAATAAATTTTTTTCCTCTTCTTTGACCATTGCATTCAGTCATATCCGTCGCATTTTTATGATGAACAACACTGTAAAATTTAACTGATTTAAGAATATCAAAATCAAATTTTTGTCCCAGTCTTCATAATTACAATTGATAATTATAGTCAATGTTGTATTATTGTACACATTATGAGCAAAAAATACTCATGTGATGTATATGACTCACCATTATGGATATGATCAAGTATGGAAGTGCCACATGATGGAGATGACTAAAACTATCTTAAGGCTCCAACAGTTTGTTAAAGGTTGACAACATGAGGCAACATATGAACAGGGATTAGTGTTTCCTCAACACTGGTGAGATGGAGATGGAGATGGAGATGGAGATGGAGATGGAGATGGAGATGGAGATGGAGATGGAGATGGAGATGGAGATGGAGATGGAGATGGAGATGGAGATGGAGATGGAGATGGAGATAGGGATAGTGATAGAGCTGGAGCTGGAGCTGGAGATGGAGCTAGAGCTGGAGATGGAGCTGGAGCTGGAGCTGGAGCTGGAGATGGAGCTGGAGCTGGAGCTGGAGATGGAGCTGGAGCTCGAGCTGGAGATGGAGCTGGAGCTGGAGCTCAAGCTGTAGATGGAGCTGGAGATGGAGCTGGAGCTGGAGCTGGAGCTGGAGATGGAGCTGGAGCTGGAGCTCGAGCTGTAGATGGAGCTGGAGATGGAGCTCGAGCTGGAGCTGGAGCTGGAGCTGGAGATGGAGCTAGAGATGGAGCTCGAGTTGGAGATGAAGCTGGAGCTGGAGCTATAAAACAAGTAAACAAAAAAAAGATGGAGATGGAGATGGAGATGGAGCTATAAAACAAATAACCAAAAAAAAAGATAAGCTGGAGATGGGGCTGACTCTGGAGCTGGAACTGGAGATGGAGCTGGGTCTGGATGTGGAGCTGGAGCACAAATAAACAATAAAAAGATAAGATGGAGGAGCTGGAACACAAACAAACAAAAAAAAGATAAGCTGGAGAAACTTGAGATGGAGCTGGAGCTGGAGATGGAGCTGGAGACTGGGAGATCGAGGGTGACGTGACGGAGATGACCGTTACGGATATGACAACCCAAACCTTTAGCCCAGCATGGCCTCGCCGTGGGGCGATATCGTTTGGATGTATGGTACACGGCACAAGCCTATCTATTCTGCAAATCAAAAAAGTGCGAATAGAGGTTTATGGTGGACGGGCATTATTCAGGCTGGACGTTTGTGACCAGTGAAGTTCTGCAGGAATCTGTTCTCGGACCCACGAAACCAACGAAAAGTAACAGGGGGGGTCACTTCCCCCTTTTGTTTTGTAATAAACTAAACTAAACTGATCATGAACTGTTTGAGTTTGGCGATGATCTTGGAGTCCCATCCTCCTGAAACTGCTCACTTGTCTACCAACATAGCCATCAGAGGCAAGGTCTGATCCACTGATTGTATCATCACTTAGCCCAGCCTTATGTCTGCTGTGAATATAGACACAACATACTTGAGTAATTCAGCGGGACAGACAGCATCTCTGGAGAGAAGAAATGGGTGTAATTTTGGGTCGAGACCCTTCTTCAGATCCTTCTTGAGTCTCGACCCGAAACATCACACATTCCTTCTCTCCAGAGATGCTGCCTGGCCCACTGTGTTACTCCAGCATTTTGTGTCTATCTTTGGTTTAAACCCGAATCTGCAGTTCCTTCCTAGACCTTATGTCTACTGTGTTTTAATTGAGTATCCAGGAGTTGCAGCTTCACCAGACTGGAATGCGTAGTTTAGAACCCAACATGCCTTTCTACATAGAACAAACAAACCACTGGACTAACCCAGCGAGTCAAGCAGCATCTGGAGTTTAAATAAAGGGTCCCAACCCAAAACATCAACTCTCCATTTCCCTCAGAAGTTGCTAAACATGCTGAATTCCATCAGCGTTCTTTGTTGCTCCAGATTCCAACATCTCCAGTTTCCTGTCTGTACAAGCCTCACTAAAACAAGGTTGAACCTGTGGCTTGATGGAGTGAGGGATGTACCATGTATGTGAGGGATGTACCAAGCCGTATGGTTACAGATGGGGGTGTTGAACACTTTAATACTGATGATGGTTCACAATGCCTTATGGGTGCACATGCGATCTGTTCTCCATGTTGAGCATGTTTGCGGTGCCATGTTGGAATAATTCACACGAGACGTGAATGACTATCAAACTGTAGGTACTTTATTCACAATAACTTGTCTAACAAGGAGAACAGTCAAGCAAGAGACTGTTCTGCAGATTCAAAGCAAGCAGTATTTTTATGTCATTTTTGTTGGGGCGGGAGATTGCAACCTTCACATGGTCCGCCCTGTGAAATAAGATCAAATAGAACAAGTTGTCCTACAACTTTAGGCTGTGCACGCCATACGCAAGAATAAGAAGAAGAAGATATCATTTTTGATAGCATTTAAGCAAGGTTAGTCACGTACACTTGTTTACAGGGTTAACTATTGTGATCCAGCATTCAGAAACTTTCCACTGAAAAACAGACTTCTTTATCTATGTAGGAAGATTAGGGTGTTGAGGTGTAGCCTTGAGTTTACTATCTCTTCCTTGTGTTCAGCAGGCTTGTTTTTTATTGTGTGGGCCATCGGCACTAGGCATGTTTAGCCTAGGTCTCAGAAGATACATTCATTGGAGTTAAGTTCGATTCCCACAGAGTGAAATGCTGCCAGTTGAAAGACAAAGTGGAAGAACAGATCACTTCTTCCCTCAATTCCCAGTCACAGGATACAGAGAAGCGTGTCCTTCATGTGAAGATAGGTCTGTGCATGGTATTGGTTTATAAATGAATGAATGAATAAGTTCATTAGCCAAGTATGTACACACACAAGAAATTTGCCTTGGTGCTCCGCTCGCAAGTAACAACACGACACACAGTAAACAATTAAGAATAAAACATAAAACATTAAAACATTAAAAATAAACATTATAGTTTAAACATGTGAATGAAATATAATACCAGAGCAAAAAGTGGTTACAGACTTTTAGTTATTGAGTAGAGCTACTGCTCGTGGAAATAAGCTGTTTTTATATCTGGCTGTGGTGGCTTTGACAGTCCGGAGTCGCCTTCCAGAGGGAAGTGCTTCAAAGAGTTTGTGGCATGGGCGAGAGGTGTCAGAGGTGATCTTATCCGCTCGCTTCCTGGTCCTTGCGGTGTACAGTTCGTCGATGGGAGGAAGGTTGCAGCCAACAACCTTCTCAGCTGATCGAACGATTCGCTGCAACCTCCGGATGTCATGCTTGGTGGCTGAGCCAAACCAGACCATGATGGAGAAGGTGAGGACAGACTCTATGGTGGTAGTATAGAAATGGACCATCATTGCCTGTGACAGATTGTGTTTCCTCAGCTGCCGCAGGAAGTACATCCTCTATTGGGCATTTTTGACTGTGGAGTCAATGGTGGCCCCCCATTTAAGGTCCTTGGAGATGATGGTTCCAAGGAACCATCATTATTATTGATTTCTTGGTTTATCATTATTGTCATGTGCACTGGGCGACAATTAAAAACGTTGCTTTGCCTGCTAGCCTGGCAAATCATACCATACATAGTAATTTATTTATGGTACAGGATGAGTAGCCACGTCTAAGTGAGGACAAGAGGGTAAGCAGGGAGAAGGTCGGACCACTCAAGGATACTGATTGGGGATGATCAGCCATGATCACATTAAATGGCGGTGCTGGCTCGAAGGGCCGAATGGCCTACTCCTGCATCTATTTTCTATTGTCTATTGATAACGGATAGAATTTAAGTTTGGCATAAGAAGATGAATGCAATGTACTAAGTGAGTACTTTTCCTCTGTGTTCACCAAGGAGAAAGACATGAAGGATAGTCAGATCAATGTGGGGAATAGTAATATGCTGGGGCAGTTTGAGATCAAGAATGAGGTGGTTTTAGGACTTTTCAAGAGCAATAAATTGGATAAATCCTCCGTGTCTGCTGGAATCCATTGCAGGTTATTAAGAGAGGCAAGAGAGAAGCTTGCAGGAGCATTGATGAAGATCTTTGTATCTTCGCTAGCCACCGGTGATATCCTGTGGGGCTGAAGCATAGCCAATATTGTTCCTTTGTTTAAGAAAGAAAATAGAGATAATCCAGGAAATGATAAGCCAGTGAATCTCACGTCAGTAGTAAGGAAGCAATTGAAGGGGATACTCTGAAGTAAGATTTACTTGCATTTGGAACCGAATGGGCTATTTAGGGATACTCGGCATGGCTTTATCCATGGCAGGTCATGTTTTACAAACTTGATTGAGTTTTTTGAGGAAGTGACAAAGATGATTGATGAAGCAATGGCTATGGATGGCTATATCCTGTACAATATATTTGATAAAGTCTCTCAGGGTGTTAAAGAAAACTTTAAACACACGATCGGAAAAGGCAATCAAGACTTTATTTAAGAGTGTCAGATACAGTGATCACTGGGCACAATCTAGCAGATTGTTCACCGAACAAAGATTCATCTACCTCTTACGTACAGAATTTCCCTTTGATGTGTTGTTTACTGTAGCTGGCACTTTAGCACTTTTCCTTCTTCCAAATGGTCTTATAACAATTATAAATTATGCATCTCCGAAAGACACAGCAGAGTAAACACAGCCCAATTCCACCCCATTACAGATAACATGATGTCATGTTACCCTTTTGACCTTATTAGCATGTTTTACGATTGCCATTTGTCCTTTAATAACAGAGAACAGAATCTGAATAAAGCGGACTGTAGTGAATGCCAGTTACACATGCTCAGTTTCAACTTTCCTTAAATACAGAATTATTATAACGTATGAAGAGGACTTTAAGCATTTTTAGGCATTCTAGCTGTTCCTATCCCTTGCTGTCTTCTAGAACCTTTGCAATTTATTTTTGAAAATGGTAGGGTCAAATGGTGGATACGTGATAAAGGTGCATGTGATCCACAATGACTTGGTCACGGATTCAGAACTGGCTTATTTGTATTAAACTCATAGAGGTTTATGGTGGACGGGCATTATTCAGGCTGGACGTTTGTGACCAGTGAAGTTCTGCAGGAATCTGTTCTCGGACCCATGAAACCCACGAAAAGCAACAGGCCCGGACGGAGTTCTTGGCCATGTCCTTAGTAGCTGCGCAGACCAGCTAGTGGGAGTATTCGCGGACATCTTTAATCTCTCCCGACTGGTACCCACCTGCTTCAAGAAGATCACCATCATCCCAGAGCCGAAGAAAAGCAAGAACCTATGCCAAAAGGACAACCATCCAGTGGCCTTGACATCCACCATCATGAAATGTTTTGAGAGGCTAGTTATGGAACGCATTAAATCCAGTCTACCCAGAGACCTTGACCCAGTGCAGTTCGCCTATCGCCACAACAGGTCCATGGATGATGCCATTGCCCTGGCCCTACACTCATCCCTAGAACACCTGGATAAGAGAGAAACCTACGTCAGACTCCAATTCATACAGTACAACTCTGCCTTTAATACTATCCAGACTTATCACCAAACTCGCGGGACTTTGTCGTGGGTGTACAAAGAGTAAAGAAGGGGGCTGAGAACGCAACCTTGCAGAGCCCCTGCGTTGATGATTATCGTGGAGGATGATTTGTCCCCTATCCTCACTGATTGGGGTCTGCTGGTCAGGAAGTCAAGGATCCAGTTGCAGAGATGAGAGCTGACACAAAGTCCCGCGAGTTTGGTGATAAGTCTGGATAGTATTAAAGGCAGAGTTGTACTGTATGAATTGGAGTCTGACGTAGGTTTCTCTCTTATCCAGGTGTTCTAGGGATGAGTGTAGGGCCAGGGCAATGGCATCATCCATGGACCTGTTGTGGCGATAGGCGAACTGCACTGGGTCAAGGTCTCTGGGTAGACTGGATTTAATGCGTTCCATAACTAGCCTCTCAAAACATTTCATGATGGTGGATGTCAAGGCCACTGGATGGTTGTCCTTTTGGCATAGGTTCTTGCTTTTCTTCGGCTCTGGGATGATGGTGATCTTCTTGAAGCAGGTGGGTACCAGTCGGGAGAGATTAAAGATGTCCGCGAATACTCCCACTAGCTGGTCTGCGCAGCTACTAAGGACATGGCCAAGAACTCTGTCCGGGCCTGTTGCTTTTCGTGGGTTTCATGGGTCCGAGAACAGATTCCTGCAGAACTTCACTGGTCACAAACGTCCAGCCTGAATAATGCCCGTCCACCATAAACCTCTATGAGTTTACTACAAATAAGCCAGTTCTGAATCCGTGACCAAGTCATTGTGGATCACATGCACCTTTATCACGTATCCACCATTTGACCCTACCATTGTCAAAAATAAATTGCAAAGGTTCTAGAAGACAGCAAGGGATAGGAACAGCTAGAATGCCTAAAAATGCTTAAAGTCCTCTTCATACGTTATAATAATTCTGTATTTAAGGAAAGTTGAAACTGAGCATGTGTAACTGGCATTCACTACAGTCCTGCTTTATTCAGATTCTGTTCTCTGTTATTAAAGGACAAATGGCAATCGTAAAACATGCTAATAAGGTCGAAAGGGTAACATGACATCATGTTATCTGTAATGGGGTGGGATTGGGCTGTGTTTACTCTGCTGTGTCTTTCGGAGATGCATAATTTATAATTGTTATAAGACCATTTGGAAGAAGGAAAAGTGCTAAAGTGCCAGCTACAGTAAACAACACATCAAAGGGAAATTCTGTACGTAAGAGGTAGATGAATCTTTGTTCGGTGAACAATCTGCTAGATTGTGCCCAGTGATCACTGTATCTGACACTCTTAAATAAAGTCTTGATTGCCTTTTCCGATCGTGTGTTTAAAGTTTTCTTTAACACCCTGAGAGACTTTATCAAATATATTGTACAGGATATAGCCATCCATAGCCATTGCTTCATCAATCATCTTTGTCACTTCCTCAAAAAGCTCAATCAAGTTTGTAAAACATGACCTGCCATGGATAAAGCCATGCCGAGTATCCCTAAATAGCCCATTCGGTTCCGAATGCAAGTAAATCTTACTTCAGAGTATCCCCTTCAATTGCTTCCTTACTACTGACGTGAGATTCACTGGCTTATCATTTCCTGGATTATCTCTATTTTCTTTCTTAAACAAAGGAACAATATTGGCTATGCTCCAGCCCCACAGGATATCACCGGTGGCTAGAGAAGATACAAAGATCTTCATCAATGCTCCTGCAATCTTCTCTCTTGCCTCTCTTAATAACCTGCAATGGATTCCAGCAGACCCGGAGGATTTATCCAATTTATTGCTCTTGAAAAGTCCTAAAACCACCACATTCTTGATCTCAAACTGCCCCAGCATATTACTATTCCCCACATTGATCTGACTATCCTTCATGTCTTTCTCCTTGGTGAACACAGAGGCAAAGTACTCACTTAGTACATTGCATTCATCTTCTTATGCCAAACTTAAATTCTATCCGTTATCAATAGACAATAGAAAATAAGTGCAGGAGTAGGCCATTCGGCCCTTCGAGCCAGCACCGCCATTTAATGTGATCATGGCTGATCATCCCCAATCAGTATCCTTGAGTGGTCCCACCTTCTCCCTGCTTACCCTCTTGTCCTCACTTAGACGTGGTTACTCATCCTGTACCACAAATAAATTACTATGTATGGTATGATTTGCCAGGCTAGCAGGCAAAGCAAAGTTTTTAATTGTCGCCCAGTGCACATGACAATAATGATAAACCAAGAAATCAATAATAATGATGGTTCCTTGGAACCATCATCTCCAAGGACCTTAAATGGGGGGCCACCATTGACTCCACAGTCAAAAAGGCCCAACAGTGGATGTACTTCCTGCGGCAGCTGAGGAAACACAATCTGTCACAGGCAATGATGGTCCAATTCTATACTGCCATCGTAGAGTCTGTCCTCACCTTCTCCATCATGGTCTGATTTGGCTCAGCCACCAAGCATGACATCCGGAGGTTGCAGCGAATCGTTCGATCAGCTGAGAAGGTTGTTGGCTGCAACCTTCCTCCCATCGACGAACTGTACACCGCAAGGACCAGGAAGCGAGCGGATAAGATCACCTCTGACACCTCTCGCCTATGCCACAAACTCTTTGAAGCACTTCCCTCTGGAAGGCGACTCCGGACTGTCAAAGCCACCACAGCCAGATATAGAAACAGCTTATTTCCACGAGCAGTAGCTCTACTCAATAACTAAAAGTCTGTAACCACTTTTTGCTCTGGTATTATATTTCATTCACATGTTTAAACTATAATGTTTATTTTTAATGTTTTAATGTTTTATGTTTTATTCTTAATTGTTTACTGTGTGTCGTGTTGTTACTTGCGAGTGGAGCACCAAGGGAAATTTCTTGTATGTGTACATACTTGGCTAATGAACTTATTCATTCATTCATTTATAAACCAATACCATGCACAGACCTATCTTCACATGAAGGACACGCTTCTCCGTATCCTGTGACTAGGAATTGAGGGAAGAAGTGATCTGTTCTTCCACTTTGTCTTTCAACATTGGCAGCATTTCACTCTGTGGGAATCGAACTTAACTCCAATGAATGTGCCTTCTGAGACCTAGGCTAAACATGCCTAGTGCCGATGACCCATAGAATAAAAAACAAGCCTGCTGAACACAAGGAAGAGATAGTAAACTCAAGGCTACACCTCAACACCCTAATCTTCCTACATAGATAAAGAAGTCTGTTTTTCAGTGGAAAGTTTCTGAATGCTGGATCACAATAGTTAACCATGTAAACAAGTGTACGTGACTAACCTTGCTTAAATGCTATCAAAAATGATATCTTCTTCTTCTTCTTCTTCTTCTTCTTGCGTATGGCGTGCACAGCCTAAAGTTGTAGGACAACTTGTTCTATTTAATCTTATTTCACAGGGCGGACCATGTGAAGGTTGCAATCTCCCGCCCCAACAAAAATGATATAAAAATACTGCTTGCTTTGAATCTGCAGAACAGTCTCTTGCTTGACTGTTCTCCTTGTTAGACAAGTTATTGTGAATAAAGTACCTACAGTTTGATAGTCATTCACGTCTCGTGTGAATTATTCCAACATGGCACCGCAAACATGCTCAACACGGAGAACAGATCACATGTGCACCCATAAGGCATTGTGAACCATCATCAGTATTAAAGTGTTCAACACCCCCATCTGTAACCATACGGCTTGGTACATCCCTCACATACATGGTACATCCCTCACTCCATCAACCTTGTTTTAGTGAGGCTTGTACAGACAGGAAACTGGAGATGTTGGAATCTGGAGCAACAAAGAACGCTGATGGAATTCAGCATGTTTAGCAACTTCTGAGGGAAATGGAGAGTTGATGTTTTGGGTTGGGACCCTTTATTTAAACTCCAGATGCTGCTTGACTCGCTGGGTTAGTCCAGTGGTTTGTTTGTTCTATGTAGAAAGGCATGTTAGGTTCTAAACTACGCATTCCAGTCTGGTGAAGCTGCAACTCCTGGATACTCAATTAAAACACAGCAGACATAAGGTCTAGGAAGGAACTGCAGATTCGGGTTTAAACCAAAGATAGACACAAAATGCTGGAGTAACACAGTGGGCCAGGCAGCATCTCTGGAGAGAAGGAATGTGTGATGTTTCGGGTCGAGACTCAAGAAGGATCTGAAGAAGGGTCTCGACCCAAAATTACACCCATTTCTTCTCTCCAGAGATGCTGTCTGTCCCGCTGAATTACTCAAGTATGTTGTGTCTATATTCACAGCAGACATAAGGCTGGGCTAAGTGATGATACAATCAGTGGATCAGACCTTGCCTCTGATGGCTATGTTGGTAGACAAGTGAGCAGTTTCAGGAGGATGGGACACCAAGATCATCGCCAAACTTAACAGTTTATGATCAGTTTAGTTTAGTTTATTACAAAACAAAAGGGGGAAGTGACCCCCCTGCCCCCCCCCCTCCCCCGGGATTTCCGCCCCTGCCTCGGACTATCCTTGATCGGACTTTATTGGCTTTACCTTGCACTAAAAGTTATTCCCTTATCATGTATCTGTACACTGTGAATGGCTCGATTGTAATTGTAATTTAAAACTAATTTAGTCGTGGGTGTACAAAGAGTAAAGAAGGGGGCTGAGAACGCAACCTTGCAGAGCCCCTGCGTTGATGATTATCGTGGAGGATGATTTGTCTCCTATCCTCACTGATTGGGGTCTGCTGGTCAGGAAGTCAAGGATCCAGTTGCAGAGATGAGAGCTGACACAAAGTCCCGCGAGTTTGGTGATAAGTCTGGATAGTATTAAAGGCAGAGTTGTACTCTATGAATTGGAGTCTGACGTAGGTTTCTCTCTTATCCAGGTGTTCTAGGGATGAGTGTAGGGCCAGGGCAATGGCATCATCCATGGACCTGTTGTGGTGATAGGCGAACTGCACTGAGTCAAGGTCTCTGGGTAGACTGGATTTAATGCGTTCCATAACTAGCCTCTCAAAACATTTCATGATGGTGGATGTCAAGGTTGTCCTTTTGGCATAGGTTCTTGCTTTTCTTCGGCTCTGGGATGATGGTGATCTTCTTGAAGCAGGTGGGTACCAGTCGGGAGAGATTAAAGATGTCCACGAATACTCCCACTAGCTGGTCTGCGCAGCTACTAAGGACATGGCCAAGAACTCCGTCCGGGCCTGTTGCTTTTCGTTGGGTTCGTGGGTCCGAGAACAGATTCCTGCAGAACTTCACTGGTCACAAACGTCCAGCCTGAATAATGCCCGTCCACCATAAACCTCTATTCGCACTTTTTTGATTTGCAGAATAGATAGGCTTGTGCCGTGTGCCATACATCCAAACGATATCGCCTCACGGCGAGGCCATGCTGGGCTAAAGGTTTGAGTTGTCATATCCGTAACGGTCATCTCCGTCACGTCACCCTCGATCTCCCAGTCTCCAGCTCCATCTCCAGCTCCAGCTCCATCTCAAGTTCCTCCAGCTTATATTTTTTTTGTTTGTTTGTGTTCCAGCTCCTCCATCTTATCTTTTTATTGTTTATTTGTGCTCCAGCTCCACATTCAGACCCAGCTCCATCTCCAGTTCCAGCTCCAGAGTCAGCCCCATCTCCAGCTTATCTTTTTTTTTGGTTATTTGTTTTATAGCTCCATCTCCATCTTGTGGCGGCTCCCAAGGGTCGTGCCACCTTAGTGTCGAACCCCTCGGCACAGGAGTGGTTCAGTCCGGAGGCGGCCCTTAGCCGGAGGCTTTAAAGGCTGGGGTTTGGGTGCCATCTTCCTCTCGTTTGGTCTTCCCTACAACCGGGAGGAGCTGAATAAAAAGTGTCTCTCTAAACACGACTTCGTGCTTAATTCCGAGACCCACGCACTACATTGGTGACCCCGACGCTCCATTGGCGTCATGATGGAGAACAGACAAAGCCCTACCTCCTCACAGGCCGGCCTGGCCCTGTCTCTGGACGCGGTCTCCATAAAACTGCCCAAGTTCTGGACCACCCGGCCGCTCATCTGGTTCCAGCAGGCGGAGGCCCAGTTCAACCTGCGGGGCATCACGGTGCGTGGCCTGCAGGAATTTGTCGGCATGGTGGCATTCTACCATCGTTTCGTGCCATCCGCGGCCCACATCATGCGGCCCCTGTATCAACTTATGGCGGGTGGGCAGCACAAAAGCGTTGAGTGGACCCACGAGGCGGAGGCAGCTTTTGACGGCGCGAAGGAGGCCCTTGCTCGGGCCGTACTGCTGGTACACCCGCGGGGAGATGCCCCGACTGCTCTCACGGTGGACGCCTCGGAGTCGGCGGTTGGTGCTGTGCTGGAGCAGCTGACGGGCGGAGGTTGGCGGCCCCTGGCCTTCTTCAGTCGGCACCTCAACCGTGCGCAGACCAAGTACAGCGCGTTCGACCGTGAGCTCCTGGCTCTGTACCTGGCTGTGCGCCATTTTCGTTACTTCCTGGAGGGCCGCCCGTTCACCGCCTACACCGACCATAAGCCGCTCACTTTCGCCCTGCAGAAAGTTTCCGATCCCTGGTCCGCACGACAGCAGCGGCAATTGGCCTATATATCGGAGTACACGACATCTATCTGCTACATCAAGGGGAAAGACAACCGGGTGGCCGACGCATTGTCCCGGCCCGCTATCAACGCCGTGTTCGAGGTGGCGCCCGGAATGGACTATTCTGCTCTGGCGGCGGCACAGCTCACGGACGATGAGGTGCCCGCCTACCGGACTGCCATCTCCGGCCTCCGCCTTGAGGATGTCCCTCTCGGTCCTGGGGGAGTGACAATCCTGTGCGATGTGTCGTCCGGTCAGCCGCGCCCCATCGTCCCTGCCACCTGGCGCCGGAGGGTGTTCGAGGTGATCCACGGACTGGCTCACCCATCAATCCGGGCGACAACGGCACTAGTGGCTGCTCGTTTCATGTGGCACGGTCTGCGCAAGCAGGTTGGCCATTGGGCTCGCACCTGCATTCCGTGCCAGACGGCAAAAATCCGGCGCCATGTCCGTGCGCCTCTCCAGGAGTTTGGTCTACCTCACCGGCGGTTCGACCATCTCCACATAGACATTGTAGGGCCTCTCCCGCCGTCCCGGGGCATCACCCACCTGCTTACAATGGTGGACCGCTTCACGCGGTGGCCGGAGGCCATTCCGTTGACCGATACTTCAACGGCTACATGTGCTCGTGCGTTGTCCGCGCACTGGATTGCTCGCTTCGGGGTGCCGGAGCACATCTCCTCAGACCGGGGGCCACAGTTCACCTCCGAGCTGTGGTCAGCCATGGCTCACTTGCTGGGGGTGCGGCTACACCACACCACGGCTTACCACCCGCAAGCTAACGGTCTGGTGGAGAGATTCCACCGGCAGCTAAAGTCGGCACTGAAGGCACGACTCTCCGGCCCGGACTGGAAGGACGAGTTGCCGTGGGTCATGCTGGGCATCCGGACTGCTCCCAAAGAGGACTTGGCCTCATCATCGGCGGAGCTCGTTTACGGGTCGCCACTCACGGTGCCCGGGGAGTTCGTGCCGTCGGCGCCGGGGCAGCAGGGAACGCCCTCATCCACCCTACAGCGCCTTCGCGAGCAAGTTGGCAGGCTCGCACCCGTCCCGACGTCCCGCCATGGGACATTTCGCCCACACGTGCCATCAGCCCTCAGGGACTGCCCGTACGTCTTCCTGCGCCGTGATGCCCACCGGACTCCACTCCAGAGGCCGTACGAGGGTCTGTTCCGAGTGCTGGAACACGGGCAGTCGACTTTTGTCCTGGACATGGGGGGCCGGCCGGAGGCAGTGTCGATCGACCGGTTGAAGCCGGCACACCTGGACATTGACCAGCCGGTGCTGGTTGCCCAACCTCGGCCTCGAGAGCGCCCCCCTTCACGGCTCCCTCCGCCTGTCACTCCACCTGTCCTCCCGCCGGTCCCTCGACCTGTCCCTCCACCTATGCCTCCGCAAGCCCCACGATCGGCTAACTTCCGCACGCGGGCCGGCCGGGTCGATCGCCCGCCGGTGCGTTTCGTGCCTCTGGTTCTGGGGGGGGGGGGTCCTGTGGCGGCTCCCAAGGGTCGTGCCACCTTAGTGTCGAACCCCTCGGCACAGGAGTGGTTCAGTCCGGAGGCGGCCCTTAGCCGGAGGCTTTAAAGGCTGGGGTTTGGGTGCCATCTTCCTCTCGTTTGGTCTTCCCTACAACCGGGAGGAGCTGAATAAAAAGTGTCTCTCTAAACACGACTTCGTGCTTAATTCCGAGACCCACGCACTACAATCTCATCTTTTTTTTGTTTACTTGTTTTATAGCTCCAGCTCCAGCTTCATCTCCAGCTCCAGCTCCATCTCTAGCTCCATCTCCAGCTCCATCTCCAGCTCCATCTACAGCTCCAGCTCCATCTCCAGCTCCAGCTCCATCTCCATCTCCAGCTCGAGCTCGAGCTCGAGCTCGAGCTCCATCTCCAGCTCCATCTACAGCTCGAGCTCCAGCTCCAGCTCCATCTCCAGCTCCAGCTCCATCTCCAGCTCTAGCTCCATCTCCAGCTCCAGCTCCAGCTCTATCACTATCCCTATCTCCATCTCCATCTCCATCTCCATCTCCATCTCCATCTCCATCTCCATCTCCATCTCCATCTCCATCTCCATCTCCATCTCCATCTCCATCTCCATCTCACCAGTGTTGAGGAAACACTAATCCCTGTTCATATGTTGCCTCATGTTGTCAACCTTTAACAAACTGTTGGAGCCTTAAGATAGTTTTAGTTAGTTGGAGCACTTCGATACTTGATCATATCCATAATGGTGAGTCATATACATCACATGAGGATTTTATGCACATAATGTGTACAACATAATAATACAACATTGACTATAATTATCAACTGTAATTATGAAGACTGGGACAAAAATTTGATTTTGATATTCTTAAATCAGTTATATTTTACAGTGTTGTTCATCATAAAAATGCGACGGATATGACTGAATGCAATGGTCAAAGAAGAGGAAAAAAATTTATTAAATTCTCTAAATGATTGCGCCAAACATATTTTTCCCATAGTAGAGATGTCCATCTATGTGAAATAACATTCAAAGTTTCAAAAATGTAAGTTTTATAATCGGGTTTCCAGAAACTTAAAAAGTAGACACTGAAGAATCACCCGTATACCGAGGTACAGTAAATAACTTTAGTTGCATGCTAACCAGTTAGCAGAAAGACATTAAATGGTTATAATCGAGTCATTCACACTTCCACCTTTTGTTTTGTAATCCGGATTTTAAAACCCGGTGAAATCTCCGCTTTCCGAGAGACAGTGGGGGTGGGACTGCTGATCAAGGGCGCCGATTGGACGAGAGAGACATCAGTCAGCAGGCAATGGGGGCGGGACATGATGATTCAGCGTGATGATTGGAGGAGGGAGACGTGCCAAAACACTCTCGGCAGCCCTGGACACAGACCTGCGCCTCATCCACAGCCAGGATCGTTCCCGGCCGGCTCTCCGGCGCTGACCCGTCCCCACCAGAGTGCCCCCCTGGGGGTGGCCAGAAACATTGGGAGTCAGAAGGGAGCGGTGCCCCCAGGCCCACAGCCAGCGCAGAAAAGCAGCGCTAAACCCAGCTCAACTCTGCCTGTCCCACCAGGTTAACCTACAACCCTGCCTGGACATACGGGTAATATGGTCCAGGTTTACAGCCAGTGCAGAGAAGCAGCACTGGTGTCCCATCAGTCCAGGCAGGGCTGTAGGTTAACCTGGCGATTCAGGCAGAGTTGAGCTGCATTTAGCGCTGGATTGAACCTCCGAAACCTTGCGCGTGTGTGTGGGTGTGCGCATGCGCATGCGCGCGCGGCCGCCAAGAAATTGTGTCCCCCCTGTTCCCCGGTCCCCTCCGATAGCGATTTCCGTGCCTGGTCCGAGGGTCCGAGGGTCACCAATGAGGTAGATAGTAGTACAGGACTGCTCTCTAATTGTGGTAGGATGATTCAGTTATCTGATAACAGCTGGGAATAAACTGTCCCTGAATCTGGAAGTGTAAGAGTGCTGAAGATAAGGCCATGGTGTTTACTTCCAAGTTCAGTTAGAAATTCTGAGAGGATAAATTCATCATCAGAGCAGCCAGTCTTCAGCCAGTTTGTTTCCATCCAGGACGCAGCTCTAATACTGTTGACCTGTACTCCAGACCTAGCTGTGCCTCTAGCCAAGCTTTTCCGGAATAGATACTTTTTTTTTCTTGGGTAGTATCTCTGTTCAGGGGATGTCTTCCTGGGGTGTCTGATGAGGCCAACATGGTGTGAGGTAATCGAGTCCTCTGCACAGGAACCTCTGAGTGAAGCCTTGATAACAACACAAATTGAAACTCTGGTCAGGAAAAGTAAGGAGATATGGGCGAGGTATGGCAAATATACTTCCTGGAGTTTTAAGCATTCAGGATAAGGGAAAAGCACAGCCGTTATTTGGACTGCTGTAGCCTCAGAGAGTCATACAGCATGGAAATAGGCCCTTCAGCCCAATCCGCCCATGCCAACTATGATGACCCATCTAAGTTTGTCCATCCCATTTACCTGTGTTTGTTCCATATCCCACTAAACTGTTCCTACCATGCAACTATATTTTAAACATATCTTTGTTCCAATAAAGGGAGTTAGAATAAAGGGGAGGTCATTTAAGACTGAGGTGAGAAAAAACTTTTTCCCCCAGAGAGTTCTGAATTTATGGAATTCCCTGCCACAGAGGGCAGTGGAGGCCAAATCACTGGATGGATTGAAGAGAGAGTTAGATAGAGCTCTAGGGGCTAGTGGAGTCAAGAGATATGGGGAGAAGGCAGGCACGGGTTATTGATAGGGGACGATCAGCCATGATCACAATGAATGGCGGTGCTGGCTCGAAGGGCCGAATGGCCTCTTCCTGCACCTATTTTCTATGTTTCTATGTCTAACTATCTGCTACCACCCTGACCTATTGCCTGCCACAGTATGTCCTGCCTCTCCCTTTTTCAGGTTTTCTTTCACCCCCTACAATCAGTCTGAAGTAGGGTCTCGACACAAAATGTCACCTATCCATGTTCTCCAGAGATGCTGCCTGACCCATTGAGTTACTCCAGCACTTTGTGTCCGTTGGCAGCTGGGATCTAGTGTATCCCTGGAGGAAATTAATATACGGAGCATAGATAAGCAGGAAATCAGGAAGGCAAAATGGGGGCAGGAGATAGCTTTAGCAAATATGGTTAAGGAGAATCCATAGTGATTTTATGTACACCGAGGGAGAGAGAGTAACCAGAGAGAAAATAGGGCCACTCAGAAATCAAAGGGTCATCTCTACGTGGAGCCAAAGTATATGGGCAAGGACTTTTTACTGTGATTTTTACGGACTTTTACTACACAGTACTGTGTTTTTACTATTGGAAAAGATGCGAAGATTTGTGGAATTTGTGACAATTGATGGAGATGTTTTGAGGAATGCCCCTATTAGGGTCGAGGATTTGCTGGATGTCCTAAGGCACAAGAAGGGAGATAAATCTCCCAGGCCTGAAAAGATATACCGAAGATCTCTGGGAAGCTAGAGAAGAAATTGCATGAGCTCTGGCTAAGATATATGTAGCATCATTGGACATGGGTGAGGTGCCGCCAGGCAGTAGGGTGACTAATGTTGTGGCTGTATTTAAGAATAGCTGCAAGTAAAAGCCTTGGAACTATAGACCAGTGAGTCGAACATCTGTGGCGGAAAATTACGGTAGAAACATCTGAGAGGAAAAATCTATAGGCACCTGGCTAGACAGGGATTGATCAGGGCAAGTCAGCATGGTTTTGTACATTGGAAATTGTGTTTTACAAATTTGATTGAATTTTTTAAAGAAATAAGCAAGAATGTTGATGAGGGCAAGGCCATAGACATTGTTGATATGAATTTCAGCAAGCCCTTTCATTACGTTACACATATTAGGCTTCTCTGGAAATTTAGATTGCATGACATTTGGGGAGAGCTGGCTGAGCTGATACAGAATTGGTGGCTAATTGGTGGAATGTGAGGAAGCAGAGGGTGATGGTGGATGGTCATTTATTGGTTATTTGGACTGGAGACTTGCGACTAGTGGTGTGAATCAGAGATCAGTGCTGGGTCCATTACTGGTCATGTTTTTTATCAACGATGTAGAAGAGAATGTAGAAAGCATGATTAAGAAGTTGATACTAAAGCAGTCGTTATCATAGACAGTGAGGATAGTTATCAACAATTACAGCAGGATCTTGATCAGATGGGCAAGTTGACTGGAGAATGGCTAATGGAGTTTAACGCAGATGTGTTGTAGAGCAAAGATATCCAAAGGCACAGGTACAGAGTTCCCTGATGTTTCAGGTAGTTACTGTAGTTTGGTTAAGCAGGCTTTTGGTAAATTGCCTTCATCAATGAGGGTATTAAGTATAGAAGTTGAGACATTTTGTTACGTTGGGAAGGCCAAATTTGGAGCATTGTGTTCAGTCTTGCTCACCCTACGAAAGGAAAGTTGCTAATACAATGGAAAAGGATAAGGGAACATTTATGAGCATGTTGTCCGTTCCAGAAATATCCAACTCCCACAAAATGTGTTTTTTTTAAAGAATGGAATTAAACTGGTTTGGCTCAGGCACCAAGCACGACACCTGGAGGCTGCAGCGAATCGTCCAATCAGCAGAGAAGATTATTGGCTGCAACCTTCCCTCCATTGATGAACTGTACACTGCAAGGGCCAGGAAGCGAGCGGGCAAGATCATCTCTGACCCCTCTCACCCTGGCCACAAACTCTTTGAATCACTTCCCTCTGGAAGGTGACTCCGGATTGTCGAAGCTGCCACAGCCAGACATAGGTTTCAGATGGTTGGAGAGAGCACTTGAAGGCATTCAGTGCTGGGCCTACGTTTAGTCTCCTTACTCTCCTGTGCCTGAGTGTGGGTGATTAGATTTGATTATACCTGTAATAATCCTTTACAGGAAATTACAGTGCCACGACAGCTTCAAGACAGACATAACACCACACATTTCCTCAAATAGCTTCCATACTTAACAAGTTAAAATACAAGTTAAAATACAAGTTAAAATACAATGAATGAAAAAAAGTGCAGTTATTTATGCTCATTATATAACCTTATAGCAGCTGGTATACAAGACTTCCTATGTCTCTCAGTTTTGCACATTGGTGCAATCAGTCTCTGACTGAAGATGCTGCTCTTGATCACCTTCAGGGCATGGAGTGGGTGAGTGGGGTTGGTCATTATTGAACCCAGTTTGTTCAGAGTTCTGGCCTCTGCCACCTGCTGGACCGTTCGTTGCTCAGCCCCGACCACTGAGCCAGCCTTCCTGATCAGCTTGTCCAGTCTGTTTTTGTCCGCTATGCGGGCGCCATCTCCCCAACAGGCCACAGCAAAAAACAGAGCACTGGCCACCACTGAATGGTAGACACTGCACAGCAGGGGTTGGCAGATGTTAAATGACCTCAGCCTCCTTAAAAAATACAGTCGACTTTGTCCCTTCCTGTACACCGCCTCCATATGACCCTTTCAGTCCAGCTCACAGTCAAGCTGCACACCAAGGTACCTGTGGTTAGCGATCACCTCCACCTCAGTGCCCTTAATGGTGATTGGTGTTGGTTGAGTCCTCCTCCTCCCCCTCCTGAAGTCCACAACTATCTCCTTGGTTTTTGTGGTTAAGATGGAAGTTATTGTGTGCACTCCACTCCACAAAGTTGCTTATTATGTCTCTATACTCCTCCTCATTGCCCCCTTTGATGAGGCCGACAACAGCTGTGTCATCCGAAAATGTCTGCAAAAAGCAGCTGTTGGTGTTATATTGGAGATCTGCGGTGTAGATGGTAAACAGGAATGGAGCCAGCACAGTTCCTTGTGGAGCCCCTGTGCTGCTCAAGAGGGTGCCTGCAAGGTAACTAAAATCACCATGGGAATCGTGTGTTTTGGCTGCTTCTTTCCAATAGGATGAAAGCAAGTGTAATGACTCCAGAATATAACTCAGCATTTCAACGATTCCCCCAAGGAAAGAGAACAGACCTGCTGACAACCTCAGTCAGGGCCACCCCATCAATAATCATCACTTAGTTGTATAATTGAAGGTAAACAAGAGTGAGCCAAGGCCGAGAAATTTAAAAATACATCGCATTTGAAATCAAATGCGTGTGATGCTTAACTTGGCACTTCATCAGTTGATAGTTTACAGCTAAAAATCTCACTGTCAGGATATGCTTTTTATTAAACATGTTTTCATTTGTTAATCTTCATATGCAAAGTGCCACATGTCAGTCCCCAGTCTGTAGCTACATTTCTGCATGCACGATTGAGTAGGAATTCAAACCATGCAGATTAGAAATGGAATTATATTTTGTTCTATAAGGAACAGCAAGACAACTGATGAGTGGCTTTAGAAGTGTTGAATGTTAAACAGTGCACCTTTGCACCTTCCTGCTTAGCATGCACAATGGCACAGCCACAGCTCCACAGTTTCAGCAACCAGGGTTCAGTCCTGACTCCTGGCACTGCCTGTGTGGAGTATGCATGTTCTCCGTGTGACTTAGATAGACACAAAATGCTGGAGTAACTCAGCGGGACAGGCAGCATCTCGGAGATGCTGCCTGTCTGGACCTTGGACCCATTCCTTCTTTCCAGAGATGCTGCCTGACCCGCTGAGTTAGTCCAGCATTTTGTGTCCATCTATCATATAAGTGCAGGTGAGCGGTAGAATCTCAGGGTAGTTGAATGTGGTGAGAATAAAATGGGATTAAGGAAAGATAGTTTAGTTTAGTTTAGTTTATTGTCACGTATACCAAGGTACAGTAAAAAGCTTTTGTTACGTGCTATCCAGTCAGCGGAAAGACCAAACGTGATTACAATATAGCCATTTATAGTGTACTAGACTAAGTGGGACCCGTTGGGTCCCAGCATCACACGGGAGGGCTGGTCACCAACGCAATATTCCACCTCTCCACCAATTCCAATACTGCTCGCCAGTGGGGGGGGGGGGGGGGGGGGGGGGGGGGGGCTGTCTGTTGCGCTAGTATGGGTGTTGCGGGCAGAAGGTACTGGTTTCCAGAGGGCTAGTATAGACATTGTGGGCTGTATGGATGCTTGGGAAGGCATCCAACTGTTGCAATGAATTTAAAAGCCAAGCCAAGGCAAATAATTGGGCTGCAGCCACCCGACAACCAAAATTCATTTTGTGAACACAAACTTGTTCAAAAAGGCGAGGCAAACAATTGGGCTGCAGACACCCAACAACCAAAATTCATTTTGTGAACACAAAATTGTTCAAAAAGGCGAGGCAAACAATTGGGCTGCAGCCACCCAACAACCAACATTCATTTTGTGAACACAAAATTGTTAAAAAGGAGAGGCAAACAATTGGGCTTCAGCCACCCGACAACCAAAATTCAATTTATGAACACAAGCTTTAAAAAAAGGGCTGCAGCCACTTTACAGCCGCATCGTGGAGTAGACGTGCGTTCAGTGTTACTCGCAGCTCAGAGAGCCGTGACCCTCTCGCTTCCTGGGTCTGGCAGAGACTAAGTGAGGCACGACACTTCCTGGTTTTATAGTCCCTCCCCCTGCCGCCAGCGGGGGCAGCAGAGAGAATGGGGAGTTTTCTAAAAACATTAATATCTCTCTCGTTTTTCAATTACGGAAAAATTCCTCCTCACACATATGGCGGAGGGGGGCTCTGAGCGAGGCGGCCAAAAATGACGGCCATAGGTGGCGACGTTCTCTCGGAAATAGCTGCACAGTCGGCCAAAAGCGGTCAAGATCAGAGATTTAGTAATATAGATAGATAGATACATGTTAAGGGAATAACGTTCAGTGCAAGGTAAAGCCTTGCTTCTTGCTTTATGGGCTTGAACTGAGGGACAGAAGAGTACAAGTACATTGTTTCCTGAACGTGGAGTCACAGGTGGATAGGATGGTAAAGACAGCTTTGGGCATATTGGGCGCCAGTAAGACATGGAGTCTAGAAGTTCGGATGTTATGATGCAGTTTTACACGACATTGGTGAGGTCGTACTTGGAGTACCGGAATCAGTTTTTATCATCCTACTACAGGAAAGATGTTAATAAGCTGGGAAGAGTGCAGAGACGATTTACAAGGACGTTGCTAGGACTTGAGGGATTGCATTATAATGAGAGGTTGGGCAGGCTTGGATTTTATTCCTGGAACATATATGTGTATAAAATTTTGGGGGTGGCATAGAAAGGGTGAAATCTTACAGTCTTCTCCCAAGGGAAGGGAAACAAGAACAAGAGGACATACTGTAGGTTCAAGGTGAGAGGGGAAAGATTTAATGGGAACAAAAGGAGCAACTTTTTCACACAGGGTGGGCAGGATCAAATGCCCGATTGAGGCAGGTGAGAAAATTTGAAGTCCAAGTGGACGGTGATGAAAGAAAGTTCAGTGGACAGGTTAGGTAGGAGCACAGCAGACAGCAAGGAATGACTTGGGTTGAATTGAATTTATTTTAACACGAGAGGCCTGAAGGGTAAGGTGGATAAACTTGCCACTGCGATGTTGTAGCCATTATGGGAACCTAGGTCAGAGAGGGACAGAACTGGCACCTTAATGTTCCACCATCCAGGTGCCACAGGCCAGAGAAATGTTGGGCGTTAAAGAGAAGGAGGTATTGCTTGATTGATAGGGAAAATGTCACCACAGTGGTCCGAGATGACGTTACTGGTGGTTTGTCACTAAAGCTATAGGTGGAGCTGAGAACTAAAAAGGAGATGATCACCTCATTCAGAGTTTAGCATTGGCCTACAAATAGTCGACAATAATTAGAAGAACATGTATGCCAGAAAATTGTGGCAAATGCAAGACTAATAGAGATGTCATAGAAGGAGATTTTAAATTTCCCAATATAGACTGGGACTGTCAGAATGCCAAAGGTCTAGACAGGAGGAAATTTGTCAAATGTGTTCAGGAAGGACATTGAAGAAGTTAGTGGACTAACATAAAGTCCCTCAAGGTACGCTGATCCAGAAGATTAAGATAGTGTCATAGAGTCATACAGCATGGGAACAGGCACTTCAGCCCAACTTGCACACGCCGACTAACATGTCCCACCTACACTCGTTCCAGCTGCTTATGTTTGGCCCTTATCCTTGTAAACCTATGCTATCCTTGTACCTGTCCAAATGTTTTTTAAACTTTGTGATAGTACCTGCCTCAACCACCTCCTCTGGCAACTTGTTCCATACACCTATCTACCTCTCTTTGTGTAAAAAAAGTTGCTACTGAGGTTCCTATTAAATCTTTCCCCCCTCACTTTAAACTTGTATCCTCTGGTTTTTGATTCCCCTATTCTCTGCAAAAGACTGTGCATTTACCTTATCTATTCTCATCATGATCTTATACACCTCTATAAGATTACCCCTCATCCTCCTGCGCTCCTCAAAATAAAGTCCTGCCTACTCAACCTCTCCCTATAGCTCAGGCTCTCGAGTCCTGGCAACACCGTCGTAAATCTTGTCTGGTCCCTTTCCAGCTTAACAAGATCTTTCCTATAACAGGGTGACCAAAACTGCACACAATACTCAAAATTTGGCCTCACGAATATCTTGTACAACTGTAACATAACATCCCAGTTCCTATACTCAATACTCTGACTGATGAAGACCAATGTGCAGAAAAACTCTTGAGCATCCAATCTATAACACCACTTTAAAGGAACAAACTACCTGCACCCCTCTGATCTACCACACTCCCCAATGTCCTGTCATTCTTTGTATAGGTTCTGCTCTGGTTAGACTTCCCAAAATGTAACACTTTGCACTTCTCTCAATTGCACTCCATGAACCATTCCTCAGCCCATCTACCCAACTAATCAAAATGCACGTCATTCATGGTAACTTGGTTGTATAGATTCAGAATTGGCTTATTCATAGAAGATGAGTGGTCGTGGTGGAAGGAAGGTACTATGGCTGGAAGTCTGTGACCAGTGAAGTTCCACAGGGATCTGTGCCTGGACCTTAGTTGTTTGTGATATATATATAAATGGCTTGGATGTAAATGAGGATGGGTTGGTGAGTAAATTAACTGATGCCACAATTGGAGGAGTTGCAGACAATGAGGAAGGCTGTCAGATGATGCTGCGAGATATAGATGGGCTGTAAAAATGGGCGGAGAAATAGCAGATGGAGTTTAACCCAAGCAAGTGTGAGGTGTTGCATTTTAGGAAGTGGAATACAAGGGGAAAGTACACAGTTAATGACAGGACCCTTGACAGCATTGAGTGATGCTGGAATCCAAGCTTAGGACCAGAGGTCTGAGCCTCAGAATTAATGGGTATTCATTTAGAAAGGAGAAGCTTCTTTAATCAGAAGGTAATTAATCTGTGGAACTAATTGCTACAGAGGGCTGTGGAGGCCAAGTAAGTGGATATATTTAAGGCAGAGATAGACAAATTCTTGATTCAAACAGATGTTATGGGGAGAAGGCAGGAAAATGGGATTAGGAGGCCGAGATCAGCAATGATTGAATGGCGAAGTGAACCCGATGGGCCTGTGATGATAGTCAGGTCGTGATGATGCACCTCTGTAGGACTTTTTATAGGCTGCATTTGGAGAAAGTACAGTTCTGGTCGTCTCTTTACAGGAATTATGTGAAGGCTTCGGTGAGAGTACAGAGGAGATTTACCAGAATGCTTACCAGAATGCTGCCTGGACTAGAGGCTGAAATCAAGGAATGGTTGGATAACTTATGGAACATTGGAGGTTGAGGGGATACTTGAGAGAGGTATATACAATTACGCGAGGCCTGTATAGGGTAGGCAGTCAGAACTGATTTTTTCCAGAGTGGAAATGCCCAACAGGAGAGGCCATAGCTACAAGGTGAAAGGTGGAATGTTTAATGGAGATGTGCAGGGTATATTTTTTTTACACAGAAAGTGGTGGTTCCGGGAATGTATTTATCTATTGTGGTGGTGGAGGCAGATACGATAGCGGTGTTCAAGAGGCTCTTAGATAGGCACATGGAAGTGCAAGGAATTGAGGGATATCGATCATGTATAGGACGATGAGAGCAGACTTACCTGGCATCATGTCCAACACAAACAATATGGGCCAAAGGGCCCGCTCCTGTGCTGTACTCTACAAAAGTGTCCTCCAGCAATATGGAGCTGTGGTGAGCGTTTGACGGCACTGGGCCTGTACACGCTGGAGTTTAGGGGGATGAAAGGGGATTTCATTGAAATTAACCAAATAGTGAATGGCTTAGATAGAGTGGATGTGGAGTGGATGTTCCCACTAGTGGGAGAGTCTAGGACTAAAGCTCATAGCATCAGAATTAAAGGACATCCCTTTAGGAAGGAGATGAGGGAGAATTTCTTTAGTCAATGGGTGGTGAATCTGTGGAATTCTTTGCCACATAAGGCTGTGGAGGCCAAGTCAATTAATATTTTTAAGGCAGAGATAGATAGATTCTTGATTGCTCTAGGTGTCAGGGGTTATTGGGAGAAGGCAGGAGAATGGGGTCAGAGTGAGAGATAGATCAGACATGATTGAATGGTGGAGCAGGCTTGATGTGCCGAATGGCCTAATTCTGCTCCTATCGCTTCAGAACGTATGAACATGAATTAAAGGAATCTTGAACCAGCAGACATAGGTTTGGCACACTTAATGGAGAAGTCTTGGGGATGGTCCATATTACTTGGTGTGCTTGAGGCTGAGGGGTGATCTTATAAAGTTGTACAAGATCAGAAAAGGAATATATAGGGTGAATGCAGAGAGTCTTTTACCCAGTAGGAAAATCAAGAACCAAAGATGAGAGGGGAAAGATTTAATAGGAACCTGAGTGGCACCTTTTTCACATGGGGAGGCGGAGGGTATGTGTAATGAGCTGCCAGAAGAGTTAATTAATGCAGGTACTATGAGAACATCTAAAAGACATTTGGACAAGTATTACGGGCATATAGAAAGGTACAGCAGTGAAACAGGCCCTTCGACCCTCAATGTCTGTGCCGAATATAATGCCGAGATAAATTAATCTTATCTGGCTGAATCATATCCCTTCTGACCTGCATATCCATCTGCTTATATAAAAGCCCTTCAACACCACTATCATATCTGCCTCCACCACCATGCCTGACAGTACATTCTACACACCCACTACCCTCTGTATGAAAAATACTGCCTTGCACATTTAAACCTAAAGGGCCTGTCCCACGAGCATGCGACCGCATGCGGCAAGCACGACCTAAAGTGGTCGCTTGAGCCGTACGGCCCCGCAGGGCCGGTCCTACTTCGATCGCTGGAGCCGTATGGAGTTGTGCGGAGCTGGTCCCGACATCGCGCGGGGCTCTGAAAAACTGACACTGTTCAAAGATTCCGCGCGGCAACGGTCTGCCGGCCTGCAGCCGCATTGAGGCCGTACGCACCGTCTCAACGCCGTACGCAGCGTCTTGATGCTGTACGCAGCGTCTTGACGGCGTAAACCTAGCGCGAACTTCCCGCGGACTTCGCTCGAACTTCACGGCAACTCGTACGAGATCACTCGACCATCGCGCGTCCCCCGCTTCCGGATTGGTCACGCTCGCCGCATGCAGTCGCATGCTCGTGGGACAGGCCCTTTACCCTGCTCTTGCACGATAGATGCGATAGATGCACACAGTCTCTTGCCCAGAGTAGGTGAATCGAGGACCAGAGGACATAGTTTCAAGGTGAAGGGGAAAATATTTAATAGGAATCTGAGGGGTAACTTTTTCACGCAAAGGGTGGTGGGTTTATGGAACGAGCTGCCAGAGGAGGTAGTTGAGGCAGGGACTATCCCAACATTTAAGAAACAGTCGGACAGGTACATGGATAAGACAGGTTTGGAGGGATATGGACCAAACACAAGCAGGTGGGACTAGTGCAGCTGGGACATGGTGGCCGGTGTGGGCAAGTTGGGCCGAAGGGCCTTTTCCCACACTGTATCACTCTATGACTCTTCTTTTAGCTTTTTAATTTCCATCCCTGGGAAACTTTCTGACTGTGTGACCTATCTAATTCTCTCCTAATTTTATATACTGTGACTCTACTGCTCTCAACCGTGATTTGGAGAAAACAACCCAAGTTTCTCCAACCTCTCCTGGAAACTATGAGCAAATCAGGCAGCATTCGGGTAAACCTCTTCCACACCCTCAACAAAGTCTCCACATCCTTCCTTTAATTGGGCGATATGAAATACACAGAATACTCCAAATGCAGTCTTAACAAATGGTGAGCGTTTGACTGCACCGGGCCTGTACTTGCTGGAGTTTAGATGGGTGACGGGGGACATCATTGAAACTTACATAATATTGAAAGGCCTGGATAGAGTGGATGTGGAGAGGATGTTTCCATTAGAGGGAGAATCTAGGACTTTCATAGCAAAAGGATTTGAGTATAGAAGCAGGGAGGTTCTACTGCAGTTGTACAGGGTCTTGGTGAGACCACACCTGGAGTATTGCGTACAGTTTTGGTCTCCAAATCTGAGGAAGGACATTATTGCCATAGAGGGAGTGCAGAGAAGGTTCATCAGACTGATTCCTGGGATGTCAGGACTTTCATATGAAGAAAGACTGGATAGACTCGGCTTGTACTCACTAGAATTTAGGAGATTGAGGGGGGGTCTTATAGAAATTTACAAAATTCTTGGGTTGGACAGGCTAGATGCAGGAAGAATGTTCCCGATGTTGGGGAAGTCCAGGACAAGGGGTCACAGCTTAAGGATAGAGGGGAAATCCTTTAGGACCGAGATGAGAAAAACATTTTTCACACAGAGAGTGGTGAATCTCTGGAACTCTCTGCCACAGAAGGTAGTTGAGGCCAGTTCATTGGCTATATTTAAGAGGGAGTTAGATGTGGCCCTTGTGGCTAAAGGGATCAGGGGGTATGGAGAGAAGGCAGGTACGGGATACTAAGTGGGATGATCAAGCATGATCATATTGAATGGCGGTGCAGGCTCGAAGGGCCGAATGGCCTACTCCTGCACCTATTTTCTATGTTTCTATGTTAGAGGTTATAGCCTCAGAATTTAAGGACATTCCTTTTAGGAAGGAGAGGAGGAATTTCTTCAGCCAGAGGGTGGTGAATCTGTGGAATTCTTAGGCACAGATAGATCAGCCATGATTGAATGGCGGAGTAGACTTGATGGGCCGAATGGCCTAATTCTGCTTCGATCACTTATGCCTTTATGACCTCATGACCTTACAGAGCTGCATCATGACATCCTGTCTCAATGTGTGACCAATGAGAGCCAGTTCTTTACCACTCTCTTTATTTGTGTTGCCACTTACAGGAAGTTATGTACCCTCTGCACTTCAATGTTGTACCAGATCTTGCCATCGATGGTATCCCTTCCCCTATATTCAACTTCCCAAAGTGCAACACCTCAGACTTGCTTGGATTAAACTCATCTACCATTTGTCTCCCCATTTCTGTAGTTGATCTACACCCCACTGTATATTTTGACAAACTTTGGTGTCCACAACTCGGCACAGTGTCGCAGCGGTAGAGCTTTACAGTGCCAGAGACCCGCGTTTGATCCTGACTATGGTGCTATCTGTGCAGAGTTTGTACGTGCATGGGCTTTCTCTGAGATCTTCGGTTTCCTCCCACACTCCAAAGACGTACAGGTATGTAAGTTAATTGGCTTGGTATTAAATGTAAATTGTTCCTAGTGTGTGTAGGATAGCGTTAGTGTAGGTAGGGGGCGCTGTCCTGTGCACGGCTGCCCAGCCAGCAGCTGTCTGTCTTTTCATATTTTTATTTTTTATTTTATTTAGTTAAGTGTTTTGTTTGGAGGTCTAGACTTTTTTATGTGGGGGGTGGGGGGGGGGGGGGGGGGGAAGGGGGAAACTACCTTTCAGGGTCCCTACCTGGTCGGAGAGGCAGCTTTTCTCCGGGCTGCAGCTTCGACCCGTCCTCGCGGCCTACCAGCGGGCCTGGAGCAGTGTTTCCTGTCGGGGACCGCCCAGAACCTCAGCTTCGGCGGCGGCCCAGCGCTGGAGCGCTATCGCGGAGCGGGCAATGCCTTGCCTGGGTCGCCGCGCTGGAGCTCCGGTGAGCTGAAGTTCGCTGAGGAAAACATTGCGGAGCTGCGGGACTGTGGAGCGACCAGCAGAGGGCGGCGGCGCTGAACTTTACACCGGGAACCTGGGATCTCGCGACGAGATCGCAGTTGTGGAGCTCCAACCGGCGCGGCCTTGTTGGCTTCGGAAGCCGCGGCCTCCAGTACGGAAGCGGCCATTCCAGAGTTCCCAAGCCGCTGAGAGGACTCTCCCGACGCCGGAGCAACATCACCCGGCGAGAACGGCCTGGAACATCGGGCCTCCGTAGAGGCAACTGTGGAGGCCTCAATGGGCCCGACTATGGGTGAACTGGGGTTGGGGACTGCACTTTGTGCCTTCCCTCATAATGGGAACCATTGTGGGGGGATGTTCTTTATGTTTAAAATCCTTATTAATGTTATGTCTGTATTCCTTCTTTATGTGCTGCAAAATGGCAAAAAGCATTTCACTTCACTACACCTAGGTGTATGTGAATGTGACCAATAAAATACCTTTGATACCTTTGTGTATGGGGATCGCTGGTCGGTGTGGACTCGGTGGGTCGAAGGGCCTGTTTCCATGCTCCATCTCTAAACTAAACTCCAGCCATCTTGATGTTGTCTGCTGACAGACTAACCAACCCATTTACATTTACATCCAAGCCATTTATATACACCACAAAAACAGAGCTCTCAGCACAGACCCCTGCAGAACTGCACTGATCATAGACCTCTAGACAGAATAACACCAAACATAAGCCCCTATCTTCTATGAATTCTGACCAAATGACCAAGTCACCATGAATTCCGTGCATCTTAATCTTCTGGATCAGACTACCATGGGTACTTTATCAAATGTTTTACTAATGCATCCATAATATCCATGTATCCATAATATCCATGTACCGTAATATCCAAGGTAGACACAATATGCTGGAGTAACTCAACGGGTGAGGCAGCATCTCTGGAGAGAAGGAATGGGCGACCTTTCAGGTCGAGACCCTTCTTCAGACTGATGTCAGGGGAGAGGGCGGGACAAAGATAGAATGTAGAATGTAGTCGGAGACAGTAAGACTGGTGGGAGAACTGGGAAGGGGAAGAGGACGAAGAGAGAAGGCAAGGGCTATCTGAAGTTAGAGAAGTCAATGTTCATATCGCTGGCGTGTAAACTACCCAAGCGAAATATGAGGTGCTGTTCCTCCAATTTGCGCTGGGCCTCACTCTGACAATGGATGCGGCCCAGAACAGAAAGGTCAGATTGGGAATGGCAGGGGGAGTTGAATTGCTGAGCCACTGGGAGATCAGGTAGGTTAAGACAGACTGAGCGGAAACTACTGCTTACGTTTTTTTTTCCCAATGAAATTCACTGGTCAGCACCGGCTACAACCGATGATAACCTTTGACCTCCTGGCAACCCACTAGGACCTCCTGGCGACCCACCTACAGCACGAGAATTCTCGCTGCTCTCCATGGCGGCTTCATTCTGGTCGCCGCTAATTTGTCAACATGTTGAAAGATTTGCGGCGACCATAATGAGGCCACGAACTAGTTCCCAGAATGCGGGAACTCCTCACGACCATGAAGGCGACTCCATAGCAACCATCCGCGAACATGTGGCGACCATGTGGCGACCGCTTAGTCTCCTGCAGTCGCCTAAAAAGTCACCTAAGTGGGACAGGCCCATGAGGACACCCCAGTGAGAGCCTCATCTATAATGGAAAAGGGGAACCCCCCTATCCTAAAGAATGAGGACATCTTCGATGCCCTGGTATGGAACACCTCATCCTGGACGTAGAGGTGGCGTAGACGGAGGAATTGGGAGTAGGGGATAGAGTCTTTACAGGAAGCATGGTGGGAAGAAGTGTAGTCTAGATAGCTATGGGAGTCAGTGGGTTTTTTAATAAGTCAATAGTCTGTCTCCTGTGATGGAGACGGTGAGATCTAGAAACGGTAGGGGGATGCCGGAGATGGTCCAAGTGAATTTGAGTGCCGGATGGAAATGAGTGGTGAAGTTGATGAAGTCAGTGATGCAGCACAAATGCAGTGATCAATGTAACGGAGGTAGAGTTTGGGGATAGGGCCAGTGGACACCATGCACCATAATATCCATATACTGTAATATCCCTGTAGTGTAATATCCATGTACTGTAATATCCATGCACCTTCATCACTTTACCCTCATCTATCACCTTCATCACCTCTTCAAAAAGCTCAATGTTTAGCAATACATGATATGCTGAGTAAAAAGACCTGGCTGAATGTTCCTAATGAGCCTATTTCCTTCCAATCGGGAATAAATCCCACCTGAAGAATCCTCTCCAACAGCTTCCCTACCACTGACTGATGACCGATCAACGTTGTCTAATCTTGAGAGGGACCTGCCGAGGTATGTGAACGTGTCCGCTTCTGAAAGCCGTTGAAGTTTCACAGGGATGTTCGGTCATGTGTGTGGGGGGCGTTTGGTGCAGGATGGTGCATAGTTCCCATTTTCTTTGTGCTAATTGTAAAGGCCAAAATTGCCAGCAGGCACGAACAAAAGTGTCCAAGATTTCCTGAATCTAATATTCTGAGCTGACATTGAGTGGTACTGACATTATTTATTGAAACAGCAGGTGCGCGTGGATGCAGTAGCACCGTTCAGGTTAGTGGATATTTCAATCATATTCCCTGCGTGTGGCTCTTTGATGGTGAAGGGACTTCAGGGAGAGAGCGTTTGAGACCCACTATAGAATACTGATGAGATAGAGAGCTATTAAGCCACAGTTTTCTACAAGAACGGAGGCAGGTTTCGTGGTAATTTCCCCCATCCACTTCTGTCTAACCACCATAGCAAATTGCAGCTTAACTGAATTTAACTAACTCTGTTTATTGGTCTCCTTGTCCTCCGGAACCTGCAATAACCTGCATCTCCAACAAGCCAATATTAAATAATGCACCTTTGTAATATTTCACACTGATGCTTCTGTACCTGGTCTGCTTCACTAGGCGCTGCATTATCTTCATCCCACCTTTGTGCTTCAACCACTTGGTGGCACGGTGGCGCAGAGGTAGAGCTGCTGCCTTATAGCGCCAAAGAACCAGGTTCGATCCCAACTACGGGTGCTGTCTGTATGGAGTTTTTATACGTTCTTCCCGTGACCTGCCTGGATTTTCTCCAAGATCTTCGGATTCCTCCCACACCCCAAAGATTTACAGGTTTGTAGGTTAATTGGCTTGGTATGAAGGTAAATGTTCCCTTTGTGTGTGTAGGGCAGTGTTGATGTGCAGTAGACCGAAGGGCCTGATTCCGCACTGTATCTCTAAAGTCTAAAGTCACTTGTCTCAGCATTCTGGAGTTTACTCTCCCCTCAACTGTATGAACCTTTCTTGCCTCCTCCATTCTTTCCCTAATAAAAACACTTTGATTGGACTTTAAATTATACTTCCTAATAATATTGTTTCTGGCTCTGCATTGATTTATTTTTACTGTGTCTTTATTTGCAGAAGTGGCTGATATTCTTTCACACGGGAGGCCTGGTCCCCCAACGCAATATTCCACCACTTACCCATAGCCCCCAACTGCGCAGGCACGGCTGACGGGTTCCCGTTGTGACACCCCTGATCCCCCCTCCTCCCCTCACCCCCCACTCTGCCCCTTGCCCTCTACCCCCTCCATGCACTCCATCCCCCCTCAACCCCCCCCCCCCCCCGCATCCACTCTTAGCTGCTCTCCGGTGGCGCAGCCATTCCCGCTCATTGGATTCCCATTGTGACGTAGAACACGCAGGTATTACTATGCAGACGCAGCTGATGGGCACAGCAAGTGGAAAAGGGATTTATTAAAGCTTAAAATGTGAATAACTCTTAAAATATAACAACAATTTAAAGGTTAAAGATAAGATTTATTCAGTCCATTCTTTCTTGTTGTGTCTCTTGTTGCGTCCTGCAGCCGGGGGAGGGCTTCAGGTGGGGCCTGTCGGGGGCTGGTGGGGAGGGTAGCACTGCCATGGCCTACCATTGCCGCGGCTTACCGCTGCTGCCCACTGCCGCTGCCTATCGTTGCCTACCGCTGCCTACCGCTGCCTACCGCTGCCTCCACCGGCTTCAGGCGGGGGCGTCCTGCAGTGGGGAGGGGGGCGGCTTCAGGAGGAGGTTGTCGGGGGCTGGGAGGGGAGGGGGAGCATTCTTTAGCCAAGGTACGGGGACAGCCTCAGGCAGGGGCCAGCGGTAGCGTTCTGTAGCCGGGTGATGAGACGGCTTCAGACAGGGCCTGTCGGGGCTGGTGGTGGTGATGGGAGGGGGGGGGGGGGGGGAGGTTGCTGCCATGGCCTGCAGCTTCCTACCCCTGCCGATCGCTGTCGTGGCCTGTAGCTGCCATGGCCTGTTGCTGGATTTTTCCAATGGCTTCAAGTGGGACCGTTGGGGAGCATTGTGCAGCTTTGGACAGGGACGGCTTCAGACGGGGACTGGTTGGCGGTTGGTGGGGGGGGGGGGGGGATTGGGGCATCCTGGGGACCGGACGGCTTCATGCGGGGGCCAGTGGGGGGGGGAAGCATCCTGCAATTGGAGATGGGGATGGTTTCAAGTGGGAGTGTCCTGCAGCCGGTGAAGGGAGGCGGCTTCAGGCGGGGCCCGTCGGGGGCTGGTGGCCTGACGGCGGCTGATGCTGGAGCTTGGGACGGGAACGGGGATGGCTTCAGACGGGGACTGGTGGGGCGTTGGGGGGGAGCTTCCTGCAGCTCGACATGGGACGGCTTTAAGTGGGAGCCAGTATGGGGCAGGAGCGCAAATTGCTATCAAAACATGGGGGGGGACACAATTTCTTGGTGGCTGCGAGCACGAGCACACACACACGCACGCCGAGGCTTCGGCTGTGGGCCCTGTGGACGGTAACATCGTTGACTGACTCCAGCAACAGCAGCTTCATCCGCCCTGAATCGTGGGCTTGAATCGGCCCGTGGGGCCTTTCATCGCCCAGCACAGCTTAAATCAGCCAGCGGGCGCTTCAACATCGGGAGCCTCGATTGCCTCGAAGTAGCAACGTTACAAAATTTTGAGATTTAAAAAATCAAGTCTGCAATTTGTCCCATCAGATAAAGCATAAAAAGATGTTTAATTTGACATATAATTCACTTTTATTTCTTCAGTATTAAAAAAGTTATGGCCATTTTCATACTCGGAAATTAGCATCTTGTTCCCTATTGCTTTTCCATTGACTTAACACAAAAGCTGTGATCGACGTCAGTCTAAAGCCCATAACTTTCTTAAAAATTAAGAGAACTGAATGAAATTTTCAGTTATTATAGATTGAAGCATTCTGAAACAAATATAAAACATCTTACTTGGATGACCTGAAATTAAAGCATATAATTACTTAATTACCTAATTGTAGCTAATTACAAAATTGACCGTTGTGACGGAAATAGTAATAAACACCCAGACTGCCTTGAAAATTAAAAAATGTGCTATTCTCAAGATCAACTTTAATATTATTGTATAATATGCTGTAAGCGCAACAAATAGGTAAATAAATTACAATTTCTAGCAATAGACCAAGTCTTTATGGAGAAGATCAGTTGCTAGCTGGTACATTGGCATATCATCATCAGTAGCATCATCATAGTCCTCGGATTGTAACCAATAGGCAACTCTGTACACCTTGTTTTTCCTCAACTTTTCAATTTTGGCATTGTAAACTACAGGTTTGTGCTCTTTAAACCACACATGACATGCATTTCTGCCCACTACTTTCTCATTAACAATGTCCTATAGATTCCATTTCTTAAGAAAAGGATAATTTTTTTAAATAGCCTAAGTATCCAAATAACAAACTAATCCCATTCACCCAAGAATTCACAATATAACATGATTTTAAAATCTCACTGTCATGAATTTATATCCCAGATGGAAGGAATTTAATGTTTAGTTCCCATAAATTAATCAAGAAACATCCACCCAAAATATAATCAAATTCTTGTTTTTTGCGCAATACATGTGACTCAAACTGTTGTGAATATTTAGTTTAAAAATAATTATCATGGAGATAGAGAATAATACAAAATATAGACAATTTAGACGCCTTATCTCCCAAAAAAATGGACATTTTAATCATCTTGCTTCTGGAACGTGATTGATTGGAACATTGCATTTGCGGTGAATTTGAACCCCTTATCATCAGGAAAAAGACTGCCGGTTCGTATGGGGCCCAAATCACATTTTCGCTTATAGAGGATTGATTAAAGTCATCCCAAGAAGCAAGTTTATATGTAAAATAGACGACTTACACCGTGTTTTGTCCCATTCTTGAGATCCGTCACATTGTAGGCGTTGAGGGCGTTTGAAGTCACTTTTTATTTTAATCCAAATATTAAATTGTCCAGCTATTTAAAAAAAAATATATAGCGCGAACAGGAGGCAAATCGATTTTTCTCCAGCAGCTGGTAGCCCGAGGAAATCTGCCTCCGACAGGCAGGAGAAAACGGCATTTTAATCCCGCCCCCCCCCCCTCAAAGGCGCGAAAGTCGCGCACAGGGCCAGTGGCAGAACTGCAGCGCTGCTGAAGGTAAGTTTTGTAACATCGCTACTCGATATAGCAGTTTAATTTTAAGCCGCGCCGGGCGATGAAAGGCCCCACGAACGGGCCGATTCAAGCTCCGCTCTATGATCTTTGATCCACCAGGACGTCTCCCTCCTCCAATCACCACGCTGTCGTCAGTCCCACCCCCCTACTTCCGCCTCAGACCGAACCTCCCTCCTCCAATCATCAATCTTCATGTTCCCCCCGCCCCCAAATTGCCTGCTGACCAACGTCTCTCTCGTCCAATTAACGCCTTCGATCATCAATCCCACCCCCACTGTCTCGCGGAAAGAGGAGATGTTTAATAGTTTTTTTTCAACGAATTTCCAAATCCAGATAACAAAACATGGGGGGGTGAGGCGGGACTGTCCACCACCTCTCAAAATATGGAGGGGGCGTGTCCCCCCGTCCCCCTGGGATTTCTGCCCATGGGGGGGGAGCGTCCTGCAGACGGGGACAACTTCAGGTGGGGGGCTAGCGGGGTGGGGGGCTATCTGGAGGGCCGAATGGACTGCATTCAAGAGGACATTGGAGTGCTAGTATGGACATTGTGGGCCGAAGGGATGTTTCTTGGTCTAGTCCAGGTGTTGAGGGCTCAAGGGATTGGTTTCTGGAGGGCAAGTATGGACATTGTGGGCCAACTTGAATTTTCTTGGGCTAGTGCAGCTGTTGTGGGCTGAATGGACTGCAGGTGGGGGCAGGGACGGCTTCAGCCGGGGGTCGGTGGGAGTGTTCTGTAGCCGGGGGTGGGGACGGCCTCAGACAGGGCATGTCGGGGGCCGGTGGGGGGGGAGGGGAGGGGGTGCTCAGCCTTGGCCTATCCCTGCCACTGCCTATGCTTGCTACTTATATTTAATGAAACCATGTTCAGATTCACCAATAGATACTGTAGATCGTAGTGATCCAAAAAAACGTTACCATTCTTCCACAATTTGTCTCCGTAGACAGATATATTGAATCAGAGATAGAAACAAAAAGCTGAAGTAACTCAGCTGGTCAGACAGTATCCCTGGAGATAAGGGATAGGTGAAGCTTCAGGTCAAGACCTTCTTCACTTAAGAAGAAGGGTCTCGACCCGAAACGTCACCTATTCTTTCTCTCCAGAGATGCAGCCTTTCCCACTGAGTAATTTCAGCTTTTTGAGTCTATCTTCGGTTTACACGAGCATCTGCAGTTGCTTCCTAGAGATCGAAGCAAATGATTTTACCTAAAGGCTTGAAACCAACCAGAAAACACTGTATTGTATCTGCCACTTCAGTTGTGGATCTGAGGGGAAATTTGCTGGACTGAGAATGGTTTGGCCTTTCCCTTAGAGTTCAGATGCTCAAATTATCTTTTCAGCAAATTCATTTCCAGAAAGTATTAATGTCAGAGGTAATTGGCATTGATTTTTATCTCTTCTTTGTTAGCATTTCTTTCTCCGAACATGCTCAAAATAATCAATTAAGTTCTGTGTTTGCTTTGGTATTTCTGTTTGACAATCAATTAACTTCAACCATCAACACTTGCTGTTCCTATCAAAAGATACATGGCAACAGAGTTGTGAAACCACTTGAATCTTTCCTCATTCCATATAATTTCAGCCCTCAATAAAGACGCAGTAAATATAAAAATAATGAGCTATTCCCTCAGCATGGCATGTGAATGCAAAAAGGCTAAATATCTATTATTTATCAATCTGCTCTGCTGGAGAAGAGGCTTCACTTATTTTTATCTAATTAGAATTCGATATGTAAAATAATCAATGGGCTTTTTCTTGACTGAGCTGACTTGCGGTAAATTTTCCCTGATACTTCCATGAGTTCCAAAATAACAAACGTCTACATTTCCAAATTAATTCTCCAATTCTTGACCAGAACATGTTCCGAATTTTGGGCACCTCACAGTGTGGGCATTTTATTTGACTTCACTCATTGACTTCAAGGCGTCGTAGGTAAACAATAGTGAGGGCTAATAATTAGTAAATAGGGACGTGGATTATGCTAATGTGGTGACAGGGAACTGCTGACAAGGCCTAATGGGAATTTAATTGATTAACAGAAATTTGGATCTACTGTTAATGAATCATCTCATTCTGTTTGTGACTCTTGCTGAGTTCATTTCTGTAATCATTGCATCATTTTATTGTTTAAGAAAGAACTGCAAATGCTGGAAAAATCGAAGATAGACAAAAATGCTGGAGAAACTCAGCGGGTGAGGCAGCATCAATGGAGCGAAGGAATATGTGATGTTTCGGGTTGAGCCCCTTCTTCAGACTCAGACTATTCTTCAGACTATTGTTAATCAAGTCTCTCTGCAAAACGTCGTCATCTGACAATATAGAAAATGTTCCAAAGTCACACTTGACAAGTCAGCTTTGGCTGGTCCCCTGGTGTGCAATAGGCTATTAAATACAGACCAGTTCAGTGTGTCCATATACCATTGAATATATATATACACACACATAAATAAGCATATAAAGTGCAATAGGCTATTAAAGTTCAGATTTTTTTTGGAGTTGAGTTTAATAGTCTGATGGCTGTGGGGAAGTAGCTGTTCCTGAACCTCAATGTTGCAGATTTCAGGCTCCTGTACTTTCTACCTGAAGGCAGCGGAGAGATGAGTGTGTGGCCAGGATGGTGTGGGTCTGTGACGATGCTGCCAGCCTTTTGGAGGCAGCGACTGTGGTAGATCCCCTCGATGGTAGGGAGGTCAGAGCCGATGATGGACTGGGCAGTGTTTACAACATTTTGCAGTCTTTTTCGCTCCTGCGCGCACAAGTTGCTGAACCAAGCCACGATGCAACCATTCAGCATGTTCTCTACTGTACACCTGTAGAAGTTCAAGAGAGTCCTCCTCGACATACCACTCTCCATAATCTGCTCAGGAAGTAAAGGCGCTGATGTGCTTTCTTTATAATTGCATCTGTGTTCTGGGACCAGGAGAGATCTTCGGAAATATGCACTCCCAGGAATTTGAAGCTCTTGACCATTTCCACCATCGACCCCTTGATATAAACAGGACTGTGGGTCCCCATCCTCCCCCTTCCAAAGTCCACAATCAGTTCCTTGGTTTTGCTGGTGTTGAGAGCCAGGCTATTGTGCTGGCACCATTTGGTCAGTCGGTCGATCTCACTTCTATACTCTGACTCGTCTCCATCAGTGATACGTCCCACAACAGTGGTGTCGTCGGCGAACTTGATGATGGAGTTTGCACTATGACCGGCTACGCAGTCATGAGTATAGAGTGAGTACAGCAAACGGCTGAGCACGCAGCCTTGAGTTGCTCCCGTGCTGATTGTTATCGAGGCTGACATATTTCCACCAATACGAACAGACTGTGGTCTGTGAATGAGGAAGTCAAGGATCCAATTGCAGAGGGATGCGCAGAGACCCAGTTCTGAGAGCTTGGTAACCAGCTTGGAGAGGATGATTGTATTAAATGCTGTAGTCAATGAATAACAGCCTGACATATGAGTTTTTATTGTCCAAGTGGTCCAGAGCGGAGTGGAGAGCCAGCGAGATTGCATCCACCATTGATCTGTTATGGCGGTAAGTGAACTGCAGTGGGTCCAGGTTTTTGTTGAGGTACGAGTTGATTTGCGCCATAATCAGCCTCTCAAAGCACTTCATCACCGCAGGCGTTAGTGCCGCTGGTCGATAGTCATTGAGGCACGTCACCTTACTCTTCTTGGGCACCGGTATAATTGATGCCCTTTTAAAGCAGGTGGGAACCTCAGACCTCAGAAGTGAGAGGTTGAAAATGTCCGTAAAAACTCCAGCCAGTTGGTCCGCACAGGTTTTCAGAACACCATCGTTACTTCAGACTTCAACTCAGCGTGGCCTTTCCAATATGCACCAACAAAAGGACTTTGCCTCAAAAATTGGAGAAAATGTCAGCTGATGACCACGAAGTGAGGACATTTCAGACACGATAACAAATGAGATTTCCTCCTAGTTGAGGACTAATAGTACTGTAGATTAATTCAAATCAGCTCGAGCGCATACAGGCAAACATTGAGTGACATGAAGTGCTTCCTGGGAATCACTTCCTGGAGACCATCTGAGGCCAAGTCCACTCCCGACCCATTCAGAAATGTGGAGCACATAGAAATATACCCATACAGGGCAGATTCAGAGAAAAGAAGAACAAGGAAACAAAATCCGAAGGGTCAACATTTTTTTTCTTTAATTCGCCAAGAATTTATGAGATGCAGAAATGGTCCCAGTAATTTAGGTTTTTTCCTCTAGGCCACAGAAGTTGACCAATTTTGCGTTAGAAGTTATCATATGATTTCAAGAATAATAGTGTTGTTCTTCAGTTCAAACCCCCACGTTGCACAATGTCTACTTTCAGTTTAATACACAAATGAAACACCTTTTCTAACATATCAAGGATACTGTTGAAGTTGAGAGATAAAAGTAATGCCCCAATTCATGTTAGTCTGGTTTTTACCATCACTACTGGCTCAATGGTTCAATCAATGGTTTAATGGCTGTTTATTATCACATGTACCAAGGTACAGTAAAAATCTTTTTATGCACAGCTCAGTAAAATTATTGCCATACATAAGTACAATCTCCAATTAAGTACCAAATCTACAGAAACAACCCCCTGAGTCCATATGCAAGTCACCAGGTTATAAGATCTTCTTTTCCACCTTTCTTATGCCCCTGTCCCACTTAGGAAACTCTGCAGAGTTTGCGCCCCACCCAAGGTTTCCGTGCGGTTCCCAGAGGTTTTTGTCAGTCTCCCTAACGGTCAAAAGTGGTTTCTGCTTCTTCTATGTTCCGGCGATTGTTTCAAAAAATTCAAAACCGGCCGCGACTAAAAATAGGTTGCCGTTTTAAAAATCGGTAATTTTTTAGTCGAAGCCGGTTGCGATGCTAGTTGAAGATGGTTGCCGGAGGTTGCAGGTAGTGGAAGGTAAGATCTCCCTGGTGGAATAAAACTGGGTGAACCTCCGTAACACTTTTTACTGAACTGTATGCAAAAAAGAATTTCATTGTACCATGGTACATGTGACAATAAAGTATAGATTGATTTTGAAAATTGAATTCAAATTCTCAATAAAAACTCACACTCTCTGGATTACTGGTCCAATATAACCACAATATGACTGTTCAACATTTTAGCTTGATCGAGCATTTGACAGCACTGGGCCTGTGCTCGCTGAACTTTAGAAGGATGAGAGGTGACCTCATTGAAATTTACCGAATAGTGAAAGGCTTGGTTAGAGTGGATGTGCAGAGGATGTTTCCACAAGTGGGAGAGTCTAGGACCAGAGGTCATAACCTCAGATTTAAAAGACGTTCCTTTGGGAAAAGGATGAGGAGGAATTTCTTTAGTCAAAGGGTCGTGAATCTGTGGAATTAATTCCCACAGAAGGCTGCGGAGGCCAAGTCAATGGATATTTTTAAGGCTGAGATAGATGGATTCTTGATTAATACGGGTGCAGGGGTTATGGGGAGAAGGCAGTAGAATGGGGTTAGGTGGGAGAAATAAATCAGCCATCATTGAATGGTAGAGTAGTCTCGATGGGCCGAATGGCCTAATTCTGCTCCTATCACTTATGACCTTATGACCTTATCCCTCATTTTGACTACCTTTTGGAAAAGTTAAATGTTGGTGAAGTATTTAATCATTCTCTTCACACCACCCACACACACAGACAATCATGTTGAAGGAGTCGTTTTGCCGCTGTAATGCTATCTGGGAGGATCAAATTGTGTGATTAAGGTGTTCACTGTTTTATTTACTCATGGCTCAGAGTTTTTGAATCAGGCCACTGACCTGTAATCCATGCGGAAACATCCATTAGCCTTTGCAAAATCACAACCGTGCAAACATTTTAACGTCAAGCTACCATTTGCTCAAAAATATTTTCATGATGTATGTAATTCTGGAACCAGAAGCACAGAGGAAGATTGCAATGTATTATGTTTGCAAGGGCTTTGAGATTTCAGAAAATCCAAGTAATTACCTTAATTGAGTAGATTTAAGAGGTTGAGGCGCTGAACAAAATCACAGCGCGTGATTGATTTACTTACAACATTCATTGGGGATGGTGGATTAAGAACCAATATGAATCAGAAAGTGGTAATATACAAGGGGCAGCTTTCTGTGTAAGCTCTAATGCTGAAAATCTAACAACCCACCACATAAATGGCTGCTCCCTGCCACTGCCTCGGATGAAGAGTTTAAGAAGAGTCGAGGGGGGAGGTAAAGCGACAAGTGTAGCATCTCTTGCGGTTGCAAGGGAAAGTTCCTGGGGAGGGGGTGGTGCGGGAGGGAAGGAAGTTACGGAGGGAGCGGTCTTTGCGGAAAGCAGACGGGGGGGGGGGCGATGGGAAGATGTGGCGAGAGATGGGGTCACGTTGGAGGTGGCGAAAATGACGGAGGACTATTTGTTGTACGTGACGGCTAGTGGGGTGAAAGTTGAGGACAAGGGGGACTCTGCCTGCCCTTGTTAAGAGTGGGGGGATGGGGAGAGAGAGCAGTGTTACGGGGTATTGAAGAGACCCTGGTGAGAGCCTCTTTTATAGTGGGGGAGGGGAACCCCCGTTCCCTGAAGAATGAGGACATTTCCGATGCCCTGGTGTGGAACACCTCATCCTGGGAACAGATGTGAGTCGAGGGGGGAGGTAAAGCGACAAGTGTAGCATCTCTCCCCCAGCCCTCGGGCTCCTCCTCTTCCTTTCTCCTTTCTTCTCCCCCCCCCACCCTACATCAGTCTTAAGAGGGGTTTTGGCCTGAAACGTCGCCTATTTCCTTCGCTCCATAGATGCTGCTGCACCCGCTGAGTTTCTCCAGCACTTTTGTCTACCTTGGATGAAGAGCATTAGCCTGACTACACTCCACTTCCCAACCAACTAACAAGTCCACCAAAGCTCAGTGAGGCCCAGGTTTGGTAGGTTAAAAGATCACCATATATTGCCCCAGGTATGAAGGTGAGTGTAGTGAAATCTGAGAGAAGTTGATGTAAATGTGGGCAGAATAAAACAGGGGAGCGAGTGTAAATGGGTGCTCGATGGCTGGAGATGACTCAATAGCCTCAAGGGCCTCTTTGCAAGCTGTGCTACTTCATGGGTTGATACATCATGTCACACATCTGAGTTTGAAGATTTGTGGTGTCATAGAGTTAAATAGAGCAGAAACAGACCCTTCAGCCTGACTGAAGAATGCCAAGTAAGATGTCTATATGAGCTGGTCTCATTTACCTGGATTTGGGCAATATTCTTCCAAATCCTCTTTATCCAAGAGTCAAGAATGTTTTACTGTCATATGTCCCAGATAGGACAATGAAATTCTTGCTTGCTGTATCACAACAGAATATGTAAACCTGGTACATAACAGGAGAAGAAACGGGAGATCTGTCCGGATGCCTTTTCAATGTTGTTATTATTCCCGCCTCTATCACTCCTTCGAGCAGCTTATTCCACACACCCCCGACCTGTGTGTGAAAAAGATGCCTCTCAGGTTCCCTTTAAAGGATGGCCACAGTGGCATAGTTGGTACCTCACGACACCAGAGACACAGGTTAATCTTGATCTGTGGGGAGTTTGCACATTCTTCCTGTGATTGCCTGGGTTTCCACTAAACCTCAGGATTCTTCTCACATCCCAAAGATGCGCGGGTTTGTAGGTTAATTGGCCTCTGTAAAATGGTCCCGAGGCACTTGGGGAGAGTGGATGTGAAATTGGGATAACATGGAACTATTGTTTATGGATGATCGATGGACTCAGTGGGCAGAAGGGCCCGGTTCCACGCTGTACCTCTAAAACTAAACTTAATCTTTCCCCTCTCACCTCAAATCTATGCCTTCTGATTGAAAGCCTTTACATTGAATAGTAGAAGATGGATCAGCATCCTACGCTGATCCTCAGGTTCCTTTTATTGACCACCTGGCCTCTTACATCCTGAGGTGTTTACATACGAGCAACAACCATTAACAACAACAAAGGGTGGCATGGTGGCACAGCGGCAGAATTGCTGCCTCACAGCGCCAGAGATCCGGGTTCGAGTGTGACCAGGGTTGCTGTCTGTACGGAGTTTCTACGATCTTCCCATACCTGTGTGGGTTTTCTCCGGGTGCTACGGTTTTCACCCACATCCCAAAGATGTACAGGTTTGCAGGCTAATTGGCATCTGTAAATTGTAAATTGTCTCTAGTATGTAAGATAGTGTTAGTGTATGGGGATGGCTGATCGTTGTGGACTCGGCGGGCCAAAGGGCCTGTTCCCGTGTTGTATCTCTAAACTAAACTAGTAACAACCCACTAACAACAGTGAGCAACCACTGGTGAGCTACGTTCAAAATTGCAGAAACCGAACACCCAACTCAACACAATTCTGCTGAAAATGTTCTCAAAATGTTTACACAGATTATGACCAATATGGTAAGCAGCAAGCTTGCTAGATAGTCATTGTATAGTGTTTGCAGTGAGATTACACACGTTTGCCGGGAGAATCTGAGAGTTCAGGGAAACTGTGTGCCCTGGCTTAAAATTTCCAAAATACATCAAACTTAATGTTAAAAATCAGTTGGAGGTACAATGACCTGCAGCTTCTGGAATCTTTAGAACAAACTAACTGCTGGAGGTACTCAACAGTCAGGCAGCGTCTGTAGAGGGAATGAGCAGAAGATGTTTAGGGGTCCTTCTTTGGACTGTTGGAGAGGAGCAAGTTGGAAAAGAGAGGTGGGGTGGGACAAAGTCTGGCGAGTGATGGGTGGATACTAGTGCAAGGAATTGATTGGCAGATGGGTGGAGTTAGTGACAAAGGCTAGATGACAAAGGACATCAAAGGTTGTCAATACCTCCATAGCAAAGATTGTTATCAAAATAGCAGCAGGTTCTTAATCGGTTAATGGAGTTTAATATAGTTAAGCGCAAAGTTTTGCATTTTGAGACGTCTAACCAGGGCAGGACCTATACAGTTAATGGCAGAGGGATCTAGAAGTACAGGTACATAGTTCCATGAAAGTGGAATCACAAGTAGATGGAGTGGCCAGAATGCTTTTGGCACATTGACCTTCATCAGTCAGAGCATTGAGTATCTGTTGGGAGTTTGTTACAGTTGCACAAGACATTGGTGAGGCCACTGTTCGAGTATTGTGAGCAGATTTGTTCACCCTATTATCGGAAAGAGGTTGTTAAGCTGGACAGGGTGCAGTTAAGATTTACGAAGATGTTGCCAGGCTTGAAGGTCTGATCTATAGGGAGAGGTTTAGCAGGCTAGGACTTATTCCTGGGAGTGCAGGAGGATGAGGAGCGATCTTATAGAGGTTTATAAGATCATGAGGGGATTGGATAGGATAAATGCAGAAAGTTTTTGGGAGTTGGGGAAACAAGAACCAGAGGAAATATGTGATGGGGGAAGATTTAATAGGAAACTGGGGCACATTTTTTACAGAAAGGGTGGTGGGTGTATGAAATGAGCTTCCGGAGAAGGTAGTTGAGGCAGGTACTATCACAACAATTAAAAAACATTTAGATAGGAACATGGATAGGATAGGTTGAGAAGGATATGGCCAAACAAGGACAGGTGGGACGAGTGTAGATTAGGCATGTTGGTTAGCGTGGACGCTGGGCCGAATGGCCTGTTTCCACTGTATGACCATCACTCTATGATTCTATGTAGTGATAACCATTTCATAAGTTTTAAGATTGTTTTGAATAGGGACAGCTCTGGATTTTGTGGGAAGGTACTAGATTGGAGCAAGTCAGATTACAATGTCATTAGGCAGGAGCTAAGTAGGGAGCAAATTTGGGCCCCATATCTGAGGAGGATGTGCTGACTGGAGAGGGTCCAGAGGAGGTTTACAAGAATGATCACAGGAATGAGTGGGTTAGCATATGATGAGCATTTGACAGCACTGGGCCTCTACTGGCTAGAGTTTAGAAGGTTGAGGGGGGACTTCATTGAAACGTATAGAATAATGAAAGGCATAGAGTGGATGTGAAAAGGATGTTTCCACTGGTGGGAGAGTCAAGGACCAGAGGTCATAGCCTCAGAATTAAAGGGCGCTCTTTTAGAAATGGAGGTGAGGAGGAACTTCTTTAGTCAGAGGGTCGTTAATCTCTGGAACTCATTGCCACAGAGGGTGGTGGAGGCCAAGTGGGTGGATATTTTTAAGGCAGAGATAGACAAGTTCTTGATTAGTATGGGTGTCAAGGGTTATGGGGAGAAGGCAGGAAAATTGGATCAGCCATTATTGAATGGGGGAGTAGACACAATGGGCCGAATGGCCTAATTCTACTATAACGTAAACTTGAGTAACTTCACAGATGACATGTGGGACTTGTTTAAAGGCCAGCTGATCAAAGTACAGGATCAGCATGTTCCAGTAGTTAGGAGGGATGAGGGGAACTGTGGATGACCAAGGAGATTGGAAACTTGATCATGAAGAAAAGGGAAACATATGTATGGTAGGTAGCATCAGATGGAGCTAATTAGGGACATGAAGTGAGTAGGAAAGAACTCGCGAGTGAAGAGAAGGGCCAAAAAGGTGCCATGAAATGGCTTTGGCGAATTGGATTAAGGAAAATCCCCAGGCTTTTAATATGTACGTAAAAAAAGCAGGTAACCAGGGAGAAGATAGGACCCCTCAAGAATAAAGAAGGGAATCTATGCTTGGAGTTGGAGGATGTGGGTGAGGGACTAAATAAGCACATTGCATCTGAATTCACCGAGGGGAAGGACTTGGGAAGGGCAGTGAGATTAGTGCTGAGAAAACAAATATGCATTGAGAGGAAATGGTTCTGAAGCTCTTGAACTTTCAGTTTAGTTTATTGTCACTTGAACCAATGTACATTGAAAAGCTTTTGTTGCGTGCTAACCAGTTAGCGGAAAGACAAAACATGATTACAGTCGAGCCATTTGCAGTGTTTAGATGCATGATAAGGGAGGGCCCCAGGGTCTTATAGGATCTGTCCAACGTTATTCAGTGAGGCAAGAGAGGAAATTGTGGGGGCCTTGACAAGGATCTTTGAGAGTCCGAAGAAGGGTCTCAACCCCAAACGTCACCCATTCCTTCTCTCCAGAGATGCTGCCTGTCCCGCTGAGTTACTCCAACTTTTTGTGTCTATCTTCAGTTTAAACCAGCATCTGCAGTTCCTTCCTACACAAAGATCTTTGTTTCTTCCCTTACCACCGGCAAGGTCCCGGAGGAGTGGAGAGTGGTCGTTGTTTAAGAAGGAAAATTGCCCCATAGCTGAAGCGTCCACATCGCGGGGCTGGAAACTGAAAGTTTCCTGAGCTAATTCTGCTACCGCCATCATCTATTGTGACAAGTGATGGAGGAGGAGAAGAAGGAGAAGAAGAAGAAGAAGGAGAAGAAGGAGGAGAAGGAGAAGAAGAAGAAGAAGAAGAAGGAGAAGAAGAAGAGGAAGAGGAAGGAGAAGGAGAAGGAGGAGGAGAAGGAGGAGGAGAAGGAGGAGGAGGAGGAGGAGGAGGAGGAGGAGGAGGAGGAGGAGGAGGAGGAGGAGGAGGAGGAGGAGGAGGAGGAGGAGGAGGAGGAGGAGGAGGAGGAGGAGGAGGAGGAGGAGGAGGAGGAGGAGGAGGAGGAGGAGGAGGAGGAGGAGGAGAAGGAGGAGGAGGAGGAGGAGGAGGAGGAGGAGGAGGAGGAGGAGGAGGAGGAGAAGGAGAAGAAGAAAAAAAAAAAAAAAAAAAAAAAAGCGGAGAGAATCCAGGGACCTATGGGCCAGTGCACCTCTCATCAGTGGTGGGGAAACTATTGGAGAAAATTCTTCCAGATAGGATTTCCAAATGGAAGAGAATGTACTAATCGAGGATAGCCAGCATGGTTTTGTATGCAGCAGGTTGTGTCTTATGAACTGGATTGTTTCTGAGGAGGTGACGAAGGAAGTTGATGAAGATAGTGCAGTGGAGATGGTAGAAATGGATTTTAAGAAGACTTGTGATAAAGTCCTTCATTGTAGGCTGATCCAGAAGGTTAAGGTGCATGGGATTCGCGGAGACTTGGTAGTACGGATTCAGAATTGGCTTATTCATAGAAGACAGAGGGTTGTGGTGAAAGGAAGAGATTGTGCTGGAGGACTGTGGGCTGTGGAGTTCCGCAGGGATCTGTGCTGGGACCTCTGCTGTTTGTGATATATATAGACGACTTGTACGTAAATGTAGATGGGTTGGTGAGCAGGTTCTTGATTACAGTCTTCACACTGTTTTTGATTTTCTGTTTTTGGATTGAATTCTGTTTTTAATTTGTGTCTCTGTGATGTCTTTTTTACCTGTTCTATTCCGATTATATGTTTTTATTCCGATTACTATGTAAGGTGTCCTTGAGATGTCTGAAAGGCGCCCATTAAATAAAATTTATTATTATTATTATTATTACACCAAAATTGGAGGAGTTGCAGACTGTGAGGAAGGCTGTCAGAAGATACAGCGGGATATACTGTAGCTCAGCAGCAGGAATGGGCGGAGAAATAGCAGATGGAGTTTAACCCGAGGAAGTGTGAGGAAGTAGGGGTTTTGACCCGAAATGTCACCCATTCCTTCTCTCCAGAGATGCTGCCTGTCCCGCTGAGTTGCTCCAGCATGTTGTGTTTATCTTCGGTTTAAACCAGCATCTGCAGTTCCTCCCTTAACAAGCGTGAGGTGTTGAATTTTAGGAGCTTGAATATATGGGGAAAGTACACAGTTAATGGCAAGACTCTTAACAGCATTGATGTGCGGAGGGATCTTGGTCCAAGTACATAGCTCACTGAAGGTGATAGGCTGGGAGACCCAGTCAATCTAAGGGAAGTTACAATCTCCCACTGATACTGCCCGATTATTTTTTAAAGCTATCTACAATCTCCCTGCTCATCTGCTCCTCTCATTCACATAGTGATAATTTTCTTCCTATTTCTAAATTCCACCAATATAGCCTCACAGGATGAACCCCCAAGAATACTCTCTCTGAGCACTATAGTTATGTCCTTATTGATCAAAATGGCAGACCCCACTCTGCCCCTGTCCCCCCAGCCTCACTTACCTGCCTCTCTATCACTCCTGTAGCACGGGTTAGGGAGGCATGGTGGTGCAGCTGTAGAGCTACTGCCTTACAGCGCCAGAGACCTGGGTTTCATCCTGACTACAGGCGCTTGTCTGTACGGAGTTTGTACGTTCTCCCCATGGAAGGCATCCTGCCTGGTTCCTGTACCAAAGAAGACACGCCCCAGCTCCTCCAATGACTGCAGACCCCTTCATGAAGTCCCTGGAGAGGCTGGTGCTCACTCACCTGCGACCCCTGGTTAAACCCTAACTGGACCCCCTGCAGTTCGTTTACCAAACAAAGATGGAGGTTGAGTACGCCATCGTCCACCTGCTCCATCATTCTATGCTCACTTTGATAAGCCGGGAAACACCATGAGAGTCGTGTTTTTTTACTTCTCCAGTGCTTTTAACACCATCTGGCCTGCACTGCTAGGGAGCAAACTGACGAAGATGCGGGTGGATGCTCCATTAGTGTCCTGGATCACCAGCTGCCTGACTGGACGACCACAGTATGTCAGGCTACAGAACCGTGTCTCGAACATGGTGGTGAGCAACACAGGGGCCCCACAGGGGACGGTCCTCTCTCCCTTCCTGTTCACCATCTACACCTCAGACTTCAGATATAACTCGGACTCCTGCCACTTGCAGAGGTTTTCGGATGACTCTGCAACTGTGGTCTGCATCAGTGAGGGGAGGGAAACTGAATACAGAGGTGTAGTCAACGACTTTCTTGAGCGGTGTGGGCTGAATTACCTGCAGCTCAACACCAACACACTAAGCAGTTAGTGATGGAGTTTAGAAGGAGAGGAGCACCCCTATCCCCTGTCCCAATCAAGGGTGTGGATGCACAGTTTACCAAGGAGTGCAGTTTACCAAGGAGTTTACCTTGGAGTGTACCTGGACAGTAAACTGGACTAGTCGAGGAACACTGAGGCCCTGTACAAGAAGGGACAGAGCCGGCTGTACTTTTTGAGAAGGCTCCGCTCCTTCAACTTCTGCCATAAGAAGCTGCAGATGTTCTACCAATCGGTGGTGTCCAGAGCCGTCTTCTTGGCTGTCGTGTGCTGGGGCAGCAGGGCGAATGCCGCGGACGGCAACAGAACCAACAAGGTCATCAGAAAGACTGAGTCCACTCTGGGGGTGGAGTTGGATTCATTGGAGGTGGTCTTGGAATGGAGGATGTTCCTCAAACTGCGGAGCATCTCGGACAATACAGCTCACCCTCGCCATGATACACTGGTCAACCTGAGGAGCACCTTCAGTAATGGACTGGTTCCACCAAGATGCAGGACAGAATGCCACAGGAGATTATTTTTCCCTGTGGCTATCAAACTGTACAACTCCTCCCCCTTCTGTCATGGGGTAGACTGAGTCCCCTCCCCCCATCCCTCCCCAATCTGTGCAAAACCCCAATCCTGTACTTTCCACTCGTCACTTTAATTTAATGTTTCATGTATCTTGTGTTTTATGACGGTCGACAGACCAATTCCTCTCTGGAATAACTGAGGTTCGATCGTATCTTATCATATCGTGACCTGCGTGAGTTTTCTCTGAGATCTTCAGCTTCCTCCCACACTCCAAAGACATACAGCTTTGTAGGTCAATTTGCTTTATATGAATGTAAAATTGTCCCTAGTGTGTGAAGGATAGTGTTGATATGCGGGCATCGCTGGTTGGTGCGGACCCGGTGGGCCAAAGTGCCTGTTTCCGCACTGTGTCTCTAAAATCTATATCCTGGAGTATTGACCTGCAAATCCTGCTCTTCCCCCAGCATGCTTCTGTTATGTCATTCCCCTGAGCATGTCCTGGTTGTATATTTTGGCATCTTGTTTGCAGTGTTTACCCCTAACTACTTATCTGCCTCCTTTCTACTCGAGCACCCTTCCCCCTGCCAATCTACCTTCCTGTGTAGCATTAGCAAATCCCCCTCCCAGGAAATTTGTCCCCCTGCTTTTCAAGTGCAACCTGTCTCACGTACAGGTCACCTCCGTTCCAGAAAAGATCGCAATGATCCAAAATTATGAAGCCCCTGTTTCTTGCACTCTTTACAATATATCTCATCCCAGTCTCTCCCACTAGCAGGGAGCAGCACCAAGCTGCTTGTGGCTGTTACTCTCTCACCTGCAGCATGATCAGTACAATGATACCGAATGGTATGAATATTGACTTCTCTAACTTCAAGTAACCCTCTTCCTCCATTCCTTCCTCATCCTAGTTCTCCAACCAATCTGACTGTCCTCCTGATTTAATTTTATCTTTGTATGCCTGGTTGTCACCTTCCCCTCGCTAACAATAATCTATTCTACATTTTCCATGATCTCCAACCGCTTTGATCTATATTCATACTTTCCCTTTCCTTATCTCTGTGTCTCCCTCTCCCCTGACTCTCAGTCTGAAGAAGGGTGTTGACCTGAAACGTCGCCTATTCCTTCTCTCCAGAGATTCTGCATGTCCCACTGAGTTACTCCAGCAGTTTGTGTTTATCTTCGGCATAAACCAGCATCTGCAGTTCTTTCCTACACAGGATGATGGTGGTAATGTATTCTATCTTCCTTAAGTTTTCACTTATGGCACGTGGATGGAAAGTATATCACTTGCAGAAATCTGAAGAGAGATATACAGTGCAATGCACTGCAGTGATGTTCAAGTAGCAAGGGGCGGCAAGGTGGCGCAGCGGTAGAGTTGCTGCCTTACACCGTTTGCAGTGCCGGAGACCCGGGTTCGATCTCGACTACAGGTGCTGTCTGTGTGGAGTTTATACGTTCTCCAAGTGACCATGTGGGTTTTCTCCAAAATCTTTGGTTTTCCTCCACATTCCAAAGACATATAGGTTTGTAGGTTAATGGCTTGGTATAAATGCAAATTGTCCCTAGTGTGTGTAGGATAATGTTAATGTGTGGGGATCGCTGGTCGGTGAGGACTCGGTGGGCTGAAGGGCCTGTTTCTAATCTAAACTAAACTAAACTAAACATCAAAATCACAGTCAGTTTAACATCAGAACCAGCGCGAATGATGTCAATGCTTCCATGAAGCCAAGGACATGGTCCTCCAAACCTTTCGACGTTTTTTCATATTCAAGTCTTCCCCATTTTCTAAATTAGGATTTCACATTGTTGATGATATAAGAACCCTGATTCCAGGGATCAAATCGTGTCAGTGGAACTGAATTTTGGGAATATTGTAATATGGAACAGTCAGTGTCAGTGGCATCACTCCCATCTTCTCACTTAAAGATTTATTTAATTTGTGAGGTTACGATTTTTGTTTACATTTCATTCCCTCTCTTTCCATCCCTCCTCCATCCTAGTCGTACCAGCTTCAAAGTCGTCTTGTTGAGGCTCATTGTCTGTACTCATTCTCACCTAGGCCACAGCTAACAAAGGCCTGTTTCCTTTATCATCGCTACTTTTTTGCATATCTTTTATTAATTTGTTTTATATCTCTTTACATCACCATCTATATCTCTCATTTCCCTTTCCCCTGACTCTCCGCCTGAAAAATGGTCTCGACCCAAAACGGCACCTATTCCTTTTCTCCAGAGTGCTGACTGACCCGTTGAGTTACTCCAGCTTTTTGTGTCTATCGTTACCCAAAACAACATTATTTTACTTTGCGATAAGAGATGATTTTTTTCTGCAGAATTGCCTTGCATTTGTGCAGTTATCCTTGTTGTAGATTAAAGATTGGTCACGTTTGTATCAACAGAGTGCTATCCCCATAACTCCTGGAATACCTCCCACATCTAACAAACCCTGACACAAAAGTGAGTATGGGTGTCAGGGGTTATGGGGAGAAAGCAGAAGAATGGGGTTGAGAGGGAAAGATAGATCAAACAAGAGTGAATAGCAGAGTAGACAGAGTCATAGAGTCATAGAGTGATACAGCATGGAAACAGGCTCTTCGGCCCAACTTGCCCATAATGGCCAATGTGTCCCAGCTACACTAGTCCCACCTGTCCGCATTTGGTCCCGATCCCTCTAAACCAGTCCTATCCATGTACCTGTCCAACTGTTTCTTAAACGTTGGGATAGTCCCTGCCTCAACTACCTCCTCTGGCTGCTCAGTCCATACACCCACCACCCTTTGTGTGAAAAAGTTACCCCTCAGAATTTCTATCAAATCTTTTCTCCTTCACTGAATACTACCGAATGGTCCTCCACCAACGCGGAGGGCAGGTGCAGCTTCCAGTGCTGTGATGGGCCGAATTACCTAATTGTGCACCTAATGAGCTTATGAATAGAAATCCCCATTTATCATCACTGGATCAGCTCTGTCTGATCATTCAGAAAAAAATAGTTTATGTTTATAGTGTTCCCCAATTTTTGTCTTAATGCTGGGAAGCCAATAAACTAGAAAAAACAATGCAACAAATACTTTGCCAGAGGCTCCCAGGTGCCTTTGCCATGGATGATAAGTGGTCCTTTTGTGTTTGGTCTCTATAGCAACGGAGAAGGATAAAGCCAAACAGGTCAATGATGGAGTGGCACTCGAGCTTCATGTTGCATGTCATTTTGACTCGTCTTTCCACTCTGTCTTGTCCTCAGCCTTCTCCATTAGTACTGAGAGACCAAACGCAAATTGAAAGAACAGATCATTTGCACTTGTGTAGCTTATAACCCCGTGATGTCAACATTTAGTTTAGTTTAGTTTAGAGATACAGCATTGAAGCAGGCCCTTCAGCCCACCGAGTCCGTAACCACCAGCAATCCCACACATTAACGCTACCCAACACACACTGGGGACAATTTTTTTACATTTATACCAAGCCAATTAACCTACAAACCTGTACGTCTTTGGAGTGTGGAAGGAAACCAAAGATCTCAGAGAAACTCCACGCAGGTCATGCGAAGAACGTGCAAACTCCATACGGACAAGCACCCATAGTCAGAATCAAACCCAGGTCTCTGATGCTGTAAAGCAGTACCCCTACTGCTCTACTGCTACACCACCATGCCACCCTAAATAATATGGCAGTAAAGAGTTGATGCAGTGACTTGACCCAAAATATCCATTTACAACTTTCGACACCACACCTTATGGTTTTAACACAATTAATCCATCCAGTTTGCATTATTATTGTTTGATTTTTATGTGTATGTATGTATACAGTATGTGTATACATATATATATATATATATATATATATATAGACACACAAACACTTATATATACACATACATACACACACACATATCACATATATACACATACATACATATACAGTACATACTTATACATATACATGTACATATGCCTATACATATAAATATTGTATGAGGGAATTTTGTACTTTACCCGTATATATCTGGCTTTACTCAGATGGGCACAGACATAAAATAAAACAGCTCATAGATCAGTGGTGAGTCTATCGAACGTCGGTTTATTAAAGGCCTTAGCAATGTACATGGGGAAACAGTGTGAGCAAGCTCAAACTGCTTCAACAACCCAAAGTAACTGTACACTTTTTATACCCTCATGACACAACGGTTACTTGTGGAGTTGAAATAAACCATCATTAATCAATGTCTCTGTCACCTTTCATCTCCAGAATTAACTTTAATGTAATGTTTCTTGTTGTTTTGAAAATCGTCCCATAGATCTAACATGTAGATACCATAAATATCAAGATTCTACTCGCCAAATGGGGTCCCCTCGTTAAAGAGGTCGTACGTTAACCTTTGGGAAACTTGCCTGCTAAACACAGTGACAAAGAGCAGCTGTAATCACAACATTGCAACAGATAAGAACCTGAACAGAACGACGAACGACCACCCTCCCCCCTATAGATAAGAAAGCCTGCTTCTCAGCAGAATCTTTCAGCTTTAGATATTTTAACTACATACGACCTTGGCCATTTTCCCCATTATGCTCCCCAGTATGTAAGCTCCAGGGTTAACCAAACTATAACCTACACATCTTCCTTATAATTCTCAAATGTCCTGACTGTGTATATTGTACACTGAACTTTTTTTTTCTTGTTTATTACATTGTTTACAGTGTCAAGTCAAGTCAAAATAATTTATTGTCATGTGTCCCAGATAGGACAATGAAATTCTTGCTTGCTGCAGCACAACAGAATATAGTAAGCATAAATACAGAACAGTTCAGTGTGTCTATATAGCATAGACCATATATACCAGGTTTACATATTCTGTTGTGCTGCTGCAAGCATGAATTTCATTGTTCTATCTGGGACCAATGACAATAAAACACTCTTGACTTGACTCCTGCACTAAACAGAACACTTCAAAACAAATAGCAATGGAAATGATATGTTCCTCAAATCTGAGCTCCTCTGTAGTAAAAAGCTTAGTCTCAAAGCCCTTATCAGTACGCCCAGAGGCAATTTAATCCCCATGGACAAGGGACATTTGTTAACTCAGCAATGTGTCTTCATGCATTTGAAATTTGCTAAATTTGGAGCTTTTGAAAATCTCTGAATAATTCATAGATTCATAGAGAGACACAACACAGAAACAGGCCCTTTGGCCCATCGAGTCGATGCTGGCCATCAATTACCCTTTTACATTAATCCTACACTATAATAATAATAATATAATATATCTTTTATTGTCATTGCACGTCAGTGCAACGAGATTTAGTGTGCAGCTCCACTGATGTACAAGAAAGGTAAATAAATACAATACATAAATAAACAAGCTGAATTGATTGACGTGACCATCTGAGGGAGACTGTCCAAAGGGGGTGGGTGGGGGGGCACTCATTAGGGCCGGTTCAGAGCCGCTATAGCTCTTGGGATGAAACTGTTCCTGAGTCTGGAGGTTCGGGCGTAGAAGGCCTTGTAACGTCTGCCAGAGGGAAGTAGTTGAAACAGACCGTGGCAGGGGTGTGATGAGTCCTTATGGATGCTGAGGGCCTTCCTGAGGCACCGCGTGTGGTAGATGCCCTCCAAGGCTGGTAGCTCTGTCCCGATGATCCTCTGCGCTCTGTTGACGACGCGCTGAAGGGCTCTCCTCTCCGCCTCCGTGCAGCTGAGATACCACACAGAGATGCCATACGTTAGTATGCTCTCTGTGGTGCAGCGGTAGAACGTTGTCAGCAGCTGTTGGGGCAGACCAGTCTTTTTTAATGTCCTCAGGAAGAACAGTCGTTGCTGTGCCTTCTTGACCAGCGCGGCGGTGTTTGTGGACCATGTGAGGTCTTCTGAAATGTGAGTGCCCAGAAACTTAAAGCTGGACACTCTCTCCACACTTTCCCCATAAATGGAGATTGGGTCGTATTTTCCAGAATGGGACCTCCTGAAGTCAATGATCAGCTCCTTGGTCTTGGAGGTGTTTAGTGCCAAGTTGTTATTGGCGCACCAGTCCGCCAGGTTCTGCACCTCCGCTCTGTATTTTGTTTCATCACCGTTGGTGATCAGCCCAATCACTGTTGTGTCGTCTGCAAACTTCACGATGGTGTTGGTGTCGAATGCAGGGACACCAACACCAACTATCCCATTATTGTACTTCTCCTCCTCCCTCCACACCCCCTTTTACTTTCAGATACTATCTTTTGTCTGCACATTGGGGGCAATTTACTCTGGCCTATTAGCCTACAAGCTCACATGTTTTGGGAATATTCCCAGAGAAAACCAAAATAGTCATAGAGTGGCATAGATGGGGTAGAAGATAGAAGCGCAGGCAAGCACCGAGAAAATACATTTATTATCAGGACTGAGTCCTGTGCTTGCCGAGAGTGTGAAACACGGTCATTTTCACAGTAACCCCATATCCCATTTGCGTTCATTCAGTTGCAACAGTTGGAGACCAGCATGAGTGTGAAGGCAACCAAAAGGAAATAAGTGCAGATAATAGCAGCTCATCAATATCACAATGGTAATCACAGTGTGGGTAATCTGCACAATGCCGAAGTGAATGATAATGACAAGAAAAGTGATTTTACAGTATTTATGCCTTATGGAGTAACAGACAAATAATAAGAATGATTTAGAGACCACTATCAGAATAATAATAATAATTTGTTTATAGGGGCAGTGCATATTAATAAACATTTTGCATGTAAATATGCGAGATTGTAGCCAATCAGTAGCTAATTTCCGTCTCTAGTCATGACAAATGACAAATATTTTGAAATCAATGCCAATCGCCAATCGTTAATAGTGCTTTCTTTGGCACATCTGCAACTGCACAATTAAATACATTTTGCATATATTACACATGTGGGCACCGCCATGTCTTGGCGCCATTTCCAAAGTCCGCTCGGCCTGCATGCTCCATGTACTGGAGCATTTCCCGCAAACTGACGTCCCTCTCCTCTCCTCTCCCCCGCCTGGCCATTTTTGTGTCCTTTTTTTAAAATCCAGCTTTTATTCAAATAAACACGAATACCAAATAAAAACAAAATCAAGACTGTCATTGGCAGTCCAAGAGTTATAAGGTTAAAATATTGTCAACTTTATCTACAATGCACTCGACCCCCTGCCCTGTCTGATCCATGGGACGGTGTACAGGGAGCTTCACTCTGTGTGTCTGATCCCTTCTTGTCTAATCCAAAATGCTTTAATTCAAATATACACAAATACAGAACAGTAACAATATCAAGACTGCCATTGGCAGTTCATCTTGGTGTCCCGGGGGTGCCTCCTGCAGTCTACCTGAAGGCGCTGGATGCATTACCCCAGTTCTCCTCCCACCGGCCCTTGCCCCTGAGGATTCTCCCGACGCCGGAGCACCATCATCCGGCGAGAACGGCCTGAAACATCGGGCCTCCGTAAAGGCGACTGCGGATGCCTCAATAGGCCCGACTATGGGTAGACATGGGAATGGGGACTGGACTTTGTGCCTTCCCTCATAATGGGAACCATTATGGGGGGATGTTGTTTATGTTAAATGTCTTTATTATTGTTATGTTGTTTCCTTTTTTATGTGCTGCAATGGCATTTCATTACACCAATTGGTGTATGTGACTAATAAAGAACTTTTGAACCTTTGAACCCTCGCATCTGACTTCTCCAGCTCCTTCCTGGTTACGCCGTCTGCCGAGCCTTCGGTCTGGTTCCTGATCCCATCGACCGCAGATGATTCGGGTGAACCTCTGGGTGAACCTCGATGAACCTTCGCTGGAGACGGCGGTGGGAGAACTGGGCCTACTGGGTGGGTCCTTTTCCAAGGTTAGTCCACAATGGGCAAATCAGGCCTGCTTGCCGTGGGTGTCCCGGCCCACTGCTGAAACATCTACATGGCCAGTCCTCTTTTGTTCACGATGGCCCTCCCCCACGCTGGGTCGCCTTTTCTTCTCCGCAAGGCGGCCCGTCCACCCCTCGGCCCAATTCCCACAACACTCCCTTTACCAATACGATGAGCGTTTCGCAGCTTAGAGTTTAGAGGGTTGAGGGGAGACCTCATTGAACCTTACAGAATGATGAAAGCCATAGATAGAGAGTGGATGTGGAAAGGATGTTTCCACTGGTGGGAGAGTCTAGGACCAGAGGTCACAGCCTCAGAATTAAAGGGTGCTCTTTTAGAAAGGAAGTGAGGAGGAACATCTTTAGTCAGAGGGTGGTGAATCTGTGGAACTCATTACCAAAGAGGGCTGCGGAGGCCAAGTCAGTGGATATTTTTAAGGCAGAGATATACAAATTCTTGATTAGAACAGGGGTCAAAGGTTATGGGGAGAAGGCAGGAAAATAGGATTAGGAGGCAGAGATCAGCCATGATTGAATTGTGGAGTGAACTCGATGGGCCAAATGGCCTTATTCTACTCCTAGGGACTTGTAATTAAATTCTCATTAGTCCCTTGATTTGTCACTATATTGGGCACATTTAATGCACACTTTCATCCACTTCACCCCTCCCCCCCCCCTCTCTGTGCTCCACCTGAACTCATACCTATTTCTCCCCTCCCCCTCCACCTCCACCTCCATTCCCTCATCTGGCTTCACAATTTGGAATTTTTTAATTGCTCCTATTTTAAAAATACCTTTATTTTGACTCAGGCCTTTTTTCCATCCATCTGCCTATTAAACGCCCCCCTCATCTGTCATCACCTATTACCTGCCGTGCTTTGTCCTGACCCTCCTCTCTTCCGGCTTTCTTCCCCCACACCCACCACCCCCCCCCCTACAAGGGTCGTTACCTGGAACATCACCTATCCATATTCTCCAATGATGTTACATGACCCACTGAGTTACTCCAGCACTTTGTATAGTTTTAATGAACCAGCATCTGCCGTTCCTTGTTTCTATTGTCCATAATCTCAATGGTTCATTTGTCCAGTAGAACTATTTAATATCAGCATCAAACAGAGTTCTGTTTTGGAAGGAACTGCAGATGCTGGTTTAAACCAATGATAGACACAAAATACTGGAGTAACTCAGCGGTCTCGACCCGAAACATCATCCATTCCCTCTCTCCAGAGATGTTGCCTGTTCCACTGAGTTACTCGAGTATTTTACGTCTATCTTCAAACAGAGTTCTCTTCACTTAAGGTGGGCAAGTGTTTCTTGAAACATAATGCAAGAATAAGTCTTGATTTTATGTCAAAGTCTCGTGAGAGACTACGTGAAGAACCCGCCAGCCCGCGTGCACGTCGATAAGTCGACACATGGCGCGAGTTTCGGAGCAGCTCGAAACTGCTCCAGCAGGTAAGGGATTTTTGTTTCAGGAACGGGCCGCTGCTCCGAAAATAGGTGCAGCGGGCCCATGAAGCTGGCACAGCCTTGGCAAGGCCCTGGCAGCTGGAATTAATAGGCTGACGGCTCAGCTGGGACAGCTACCACCATTGAGGCTCCGAGAGGGAGCAGTTTTGGGGCTCCAAGGGAGCAGGCGACTGGTTGAGGCTCAAAAAGGGAGCCAGCCAGATGCCTGAAGGAAGCAACACCTGGCTCAGGGTTGCATTATATTCCTCCCCTCTAGACTCTGTTGAGGCTCCAGAAGAGAGCAAGCCCGGACTCGTAGTCATAAGCAGGCACGACCTGTCCATTGAGTATATAATAGAAGGTACACAAAAATGCTGGAGAAACTCAGCGGGTGCAGCAGCATCTATGGAGCGAAGGAAATAGGCGACGTTTTGGGCCGAAACCCTTCTTCAGACTGATGGGGGGTGGGGGGGAGAAGGAAGGAAAAAGGGAGGAGGAGGAGCCCGAGTATATAATAGAATTGTGCTCCTGGCTCAGGAGACACTTACAGGCTGCTCCAGTCAGATGCCTGTGGAAGCAACACCTGGCTCAGGGTTGCATTATATCTCCCGCTCAGAAGAGGGGAAGCAACACCTGGTTCAGGGTTGCATTATTTTATCTTCCGCTCAGTAGAGGGGAGTACTGGAGATTATTACATAAGTAACTCCGACTACGGGCATATCGACAAGGAATTCAAATCCCCTGAACTTATGGGGGATATGCTGCAGTTTAATCATATGTAGGAGGCCTCTTGTCACATAATTTGCCATCCCTTTGGGGATAGGAGATCCACTGGAGGACATCTTGCTAACAGCACCAGTGATTTAACTTCTCATCAGCTAAGGAGGTACCCCTCCTTACATGCTGGACATGGCTTGGAAATATGACTAGTCCAGATTAACTGCCAGACTTTGGACGTTCCAAAAGTCAATCTCACCATTGGGACATCTCAGTGGTGATACGTGGGCAAGAATTAAAATTTCAGCATATCCAGACTGTTCACTGATGTCATTACGGCCTTTGCAAGGGCAGTACATGGGTTCAGCTTTCGGTAATGCAGAAGATGCTTTAGCACTTCTATGTAATATGCAATTGGAGTTCAATTGCCTTCGCAAAATGTTATAAGGCCTGAGGTAATTCCTAAAAAATTGCTCATTTATGCAGGGCCAGTAACATGCAGCCTTTAAAAGTATCTCTTCGTAGAGGACTTACGTTAGCAAGTTTAAGACTTGCAGCAAGAAATTTAGGCGGCTGCGGGGGTGGTAGAACCATCTTATGAGGGTAGGGCTTCAGTATTCTGGCGGGCATACCACCTCTATATATAATTAACCGCAGGAATCATTACTCTGAGGCTGGTTGGAGCACCAGGCCTACTCAATTCAGACCTAGCCAGAGGCCTTTTTTAGGTCAGGGCCATCACGTTCACCTTGGTGAAGAGAATGTGTTGCACACACTGGCGACTGAGATAGGTCGTTCCAGGCAGAGGACTGTGGCAGCAACTCCTGGTTCAGGGTTGCATTATGATATTTTCCACTCTGAGGATGACTCTGACTGTGAGGAGTTGACAGGGAACTCGTATTCCTACACCAAGTGGATGCTACGCTTCAATTCTAGTCGCATAAGGATCTGATGTATGTTCTGATTCTGTCAGACACTGGAGGTGTGTAGGTTAATGCCATCAGTTGAGGCAAAATCACAGTCGAAAGGCTTTAACCCCAGAAAGTTTTGAGATTTCTCAGGGAAGGTTTCGGCTTGTACAAGGTCAGTAGAGGGTACTTCTGTGTTATACGCAGTCTAAACTCAATGGTGTTAGGATATGCTAAATTTTCTCAATGAGGAAGAGGCTGTGGTGGGTGTGGTAATACACCGTTTGGGGGTAGACTTCCGTTTACCTGCATACATTTCACTTCTACCTAGCGAGTGGCAGATACCGCTCCATAGAGGCTGGTTGGAGCACCAGGCCTACACTACTATCAAAGCCAGAGGGGTTTAATTCACAGGTTCAGCTCTCACCATGGTTGCGGTACTCTCCTCATACTCAGTACTGTCCCCAGCAGTTCAGGATGTTTATGCAAGGAGATAGAGCAAAATCTAGGATCAGTTGACTATTAGTCTTCTGCCTGAGGCCAAATTTTTTGGTGGTGTCTGTCTCAGGGATTGCTGGATCTTCGTGGCGGGGGTGATATCACCTTTTGTCTATTATTCTATTAGCAATCTTGGTGGTTTTTATAGCAAGGGCTTTCTCAGAAACTGCCTTGATCACATCTACAGTCACCATCTGTCTCATCATGGACAGCAAAGCAACAATGAGGTGAAGATTGTTCAGTATGCAAATGTTATTACATCAGTCGCATGAGATGTGCTGTCGATACTCAAGTCGGAGATAGGTAAGACGGTTCGACAAACAGGTGGCCACAGATAACCTCAACATTTTCCATTTTACAAATCATAAACGGTTATAAGATTCAGTTTTCAGGTTAAATAATTCCTCCGCGGCAAGAGAAGCCAAAATTTCCATACTTATGGTTCAAAGAGGAAACTATGGCTATCCAAGTGAAAACAGCGACATCTCACAAAGGAAGAGCAGTCTGCCCAAGAACTAGAGGGTTATATTCTAATATTTGCTCAAGGGTGAAGACAAATGGAGGATGCCAAATCAGGCTTGGAATTGGCTAGTCTGATCATGTGGTTGGTATAACCAGTTTAAGATGGATAATTATCATTCAGCAATTTAACTGATTACAGAGGATTTAGGGCCTCAATCGATCTTTAAGATTTGTACCTTTCCATATCAATATACGAGAGGCACTGATATATCTGGTGTTTTATGGCAAGGCCAGTGTTGGAAATTTTAGTTACTACCTAAGGGGTTGACTTCAGTCCTGGACTATTTACAAAAATTCTAAAGTTAATGCTGTCCTACTCACATCCAAAGGGCATTTTGTCACAGAGTTTATAGACAACATGAATTATAGTACAGGTGCACAACCTTTTATCCGAAAGCCTTGGGACCAGACACTTTTCGTAATTCAGAATTTGTCGGTCTTCGGAATGGAAATTTTTTAGCGTAGATTTTAATGGCTGGCGCAGTGGTAGAGTGCTCGGCTCATATCCGCAAGGTCGCGAGTTTGCGCCTTGATCCTGGCAGTTACTCGATCGCGAGTTTGAGTCTTCAATGTCGTTTTTTCTTGCAGAATAAATGTTTGTATGAAATACAGTGTAGGAGAAGTGTACTGACTGTGTGGGCAGAACTTTGGAAGTGATTGCCCACCAGTCTAAAAAGCCGCTGTGTCTCCCTGTCCCTGGGATAGCAGGGGGCGATCAAACAGCACAATACCCCCCTCCCCCTCCAACTCCAGAGGAATCCGCTCCCCGATGGGCCGCTACCAAAGATCATAGAGGAGCTCCTCTATGATCTATGGCCGCTACAGCGACAAGTGGCAGTTCGCCCACAGCCCGAGCTGCGCCCCCTCATCCGCCACCCCAAGAACAAGACGTACCTTGCACACCATCAGCTTCTGCCCCTACGTGTTCCTCTGGAGTTGGAGCGGGGCTGGGCTGGAGTTGCTGCTGGCTGTGGGTCTCTGGGATCTCCGTGCTTGCAGTGGGCCTGGGGGTCGGTGGGCGGCGGTGGGAGCTGTGGACCTACGGACCTACCTCCGTGGAGCTAGCCAGCTTCGGAGCGTGGAGAGTTGCGGGGGCGAGCTGCTGCGACCCGACTCCGGTGGATGGTGACACCGGGAGCTCGCGGGTCTCCGGTGGGAGACTGCTTTGCGGGGCACCGGCAGCGGCGACTTCTCCCGCCCGAATTACGGGGTTGAGAGCAAACATCATAGAGGTTGAGAGTGACCTGGAGGGGGGCCTTACAACGCCTGGCGCGGCTGTAAATTGCCGCGGACTTGCTAGCGCCCGCCGGGGGCTCCAACATCAAGACCGGGGCAGGGCCCTACATCTCCCGGCGTGGCTTTGAGTGGCCGCTCCCCGATGGGCCCCTACGACGCCCCGAGCTGCGCCCCGTCATCCGCAACCCAGGTTCCTCTGTAGTTGGAGTGGGGCTGGGCTGGGCTGCTGTTGGCTGTGGGTCTCTGGGATCTCCGTGCTTGCGGTGGGCCTGGTGGTCGGTGTCCAATTGGTCCTGACACGGTCCTGCGAAATCGCCGACGTGAAGACAGTGCAAAGCCCCCGCGCCGGTGCAATGGGCGGGGAGCTGGAGAGGGGAGGGAAGGGGTCACACACATGGCCGGGAAGCAGAGGGGTGGGTGTAGGTGGGGTGATACTGAAGCGAGCGACAATCTGCTGCTGCCTGCCCCGCTGAGTTAAAAAGTTCCCACGCAAGACTCACGAAACACTGTATATCGTGAGTCTACCGTGGGAACTTTTTAATTCAGCGGGCAGGCAGCAGCATATTGTCAATTATTAACCCTCCCGCGCAATATACCCTCATCTTCTCTTTTATGAATGGGGATTTAGTTCCCCTTTCTTCGAGGACCGACCGGAGGTTCCGCTGTCACCTCTGCGGGCCGCCCTCGGTGAACGTTTTCAAGGACCTTTCTTCAAGGACCGAAAAAATGGCCGCTATTCGGAGGTTTTCGTTATTTGGATCTTCGGATAAAAGGTTGTGCACCTGTAGTGCCATTTTGGCCTACTCACCCAGGGCTTCCATTGTAGATAAGTGCCGAAAGAAGCTCCGATATTTGCTCGAAGACACGACTGGTGGCTAATTCAGCCTATTTGTCGTGCATCTATCATTGCATGGTTGTATGGAAAGTTTGTGAAGAGATACATGTGAGCTGCTTTAAACAAAAAGTAGCAGAGATTTAAGAGAAGAGATTATGTTATAGCACAATTGACACTGCTCGTGCTGCTTTGTTATTATATCTAGTTCTATAAGTGGGACAACATATGATTGGTTATTCACCCACTGGTAACCAAGGTTATGAAAGGTGTCTTTTATATGAACACGCTAAAGCCTAGATTCAAAGTAGTGTGGAATATGTAATCAGTATAAATCATTATGCAGATATTCATTCACTGTATTCCTAATGATGGAGCAGTATCTTTTATGTTAATGATGCTTATGACAACTGATTTCAGCACAAAGAGCACAGTCTTTACACAATCTCCGTCTGGATCTCTGGGTCAGATCTGACATGAGGATAGCTTTTATGAATGAACTCATGAAGCAAACGGGCACGGTTGGGTAGGTTGGAGTTGACAGCATACCCACCGGATCGGAGATTGGGGGTGTTGATTATGTAAAAAGATTCACTGAGCTTACTAGTGCCTCGGAAATGAGGGATAGTTCCTTCATAGTTATTTAATAATTTCACACGAGATTGTTGGTGCAGACTATTTCAAGATGGATAGAGTGTAAGCAGCTAAAAGTGGGAGTGAATTCAAATAATTTCTAGTCTATCAGGGCGGCTGGCTCGTCAGCAGCCAATAGAATGGAATTTCCCCTTTGATCATCTTCGTGCAACAGCAGGAGGCTCAGATAAGCTCATTTTCAGAAGTTATAAAATTATGTTGAACATGTCTGGATGGTTGCAGATAGAATTCTGAACAGTGTTGCATGAGCTATTGTCTAACCCAAAGGCAATTGGGACTGTGGTCCGATTAAGGGCAATATACATGTATGTAAGTTAGCACCATGTTGTTAATAGCCCACGTCTTTTCTACCATTTATGGTTTATCTGTTTAAGTGTTTCTCACACAGATTGGTTTACTGCATGAAACCACAGAGCTTCGAAGGCTTCACGTAGTCTCTCATATGAGTAGCATGTTTAGTTTAGTTTAGAGATGCTGTGGAAACAGGCCGTACAGCCCACCGTGTCCACACCGACCAGCGATCCCCCATACACTAGTACTATCCTGCACACACTGACATGGCATCGAATTGTTAAATTGTCCCCAGTCTTTAGTTTAATTTAAGACAAAGATAGACTCAAAATGCTGGTGTAACTCAGCAGGACAGGCAGCATCTCCAGAGAGAAAGAATGGGTGACGTTTCGGGTCGAGACCCTTCTTCAGACTGATGTCAGGGGTGAGGGAGGTGCATAGATAAGGAAGTGTAAGGTGTGAAACCAGGATAAAGGGGATAGAGATCAAGGAAAATGTAGAATAGAACAGAGCCGCTGTCTGAAAAAAGCTCTGAGAATAGTTAAGGACAAACTGCACCCCCTCCACACACACCTGGATCTCCTGCCATCAGGCAAGAGATACCGTAGCATCAAAGCCCGGACTACCAGGCTGCTAAACAGCTTCCTGCCACAGGCTGTGAGGCTGCTAAACAGTCACTCTGTACTCACAGTCACCTGATCCTGCGGCTTTGCACTGACATTTTAATAACTCTGGCACTGGCCACTCAAATCAGCTGCCCTGGACATTTTAATGATTGTTTTTACAGTATTTTAATGTTGCTGTTTTACCTGCTTTTAAATATTTATACTGTTTCATCAGGGACTGGATTGTTTTTACTGTTATTATGTGTGAAATGTTTTAAGTTTCATGTGCGATGCTCCGGTATTCCCTGGGAATTTTGCATTTTGCACTGTACAACTGTTGCTTTGCAAGATGACAATATAGGTTGATTGATTATTAGGTGGGAGAAGGTAACAACAAAGGAAACAGTATGGAAATGTACGCGGACGCAGTCAGACTGGTCGGAGCACTGGAGGGATGAGGGAGGGATGGAGAGAGAGGGAGAACAAGGGTTACTTGAAGGCAATGTTCATACTGCAGGGTTGTAGGCTGCCCAAGTGAAATATGAGGTTCTGTTCTTCCAATTTGCGCTGGGTCTCACTCTGATAATGGAGGAGGCCCAGTACAGAAAGGTTAGTGTGAGAATGAGAGGGGGAGTTAGTGTTTATCAACCGGGAGATCAGGTAGGTTTAGGCAGATTGAACTGAGGTGTTCAGTGAAACGATCACCGAGCCTGTGCTGAGTTACTCCAGCATTTTGTGTCTATCTTCGGTTTAAACCACCACCTGCAGTTCCTTCCTCCAGATTTAGTTTAGTTTAGTTTAGTTCAGAGCCACAGCGTGGGAATAGGCCAGTTGGTCCACTGAGTCTGCACTGACCAACGATCCCAGCACATTAACACTACCCTACACACCCTAGGGACAATTTTACACTTATACCTAGCCAATTAACCTACAAACCTGTACATCTTTGGAGTGTGGGAGGGAACCAAAGATCTTGGTGAAAACCCACGTGGTGACGGGAGAACGTATAAACTCTGTACAGATCACACCTGTAGTCGGGATTGAACCCTGGTATCTGGTGCTACAAATGCTGTAAGGCGGAAACTCTACCGCTGTGCCGCCCATGTGTACTGCCTGTGGGGCTATATCTACATTATCTACACACCTTTCTCTTCAGTCTTTGGGAATGTACTTTCACTGTGCACACCACCAACAATTTCAATTTCGATTCATATGTAATACGCTCCATTCTTTCTAAGAAGCCATTCCTGATAATGTTGATTGGAATGGTTAGTTTAAGAAACCAATGATTGCTCTATTGATTATGTTTCTGTTTCATCAATGTTCATTGTCAAAAACTCTTTCATCAGGAGTCTGGAGGATTCACACTTCGATTGGCTGATCCATTTTCTCCAGGACCTAATACTTATTAATCCCCACCTACAAATTGGTATTGCTATTGGTGCACCACATGACAATAACAATGAGACGGTGGCGCAGTGGTAGAGTTGCTGCCTTACAGCGCCGGACACACGGGTTTGATCTCGACTACACGTCCTTGTCTGTACGGGGTTTGTACGTTCTCCCCGTGACCTGCGTGGGTTTTCTCAGGGATCTTCAGCTTGCCGCCACACTCCAAAGACGTACAGGTTTGTAGGTTGATTGGCTTGGTACAAATTTAAATTGTCCCTAATGTGTGTAGGATAGTGTTAATGTGCGGGATTCGCTGATCAGTGGAACAAAGGGCCTGTTTCTACACTAAACTAAACTAAAAGGATGAAAAACGTTGCTTTGTGTGCCATCCAGTCAAAGCGTACCATTTCTGAATACATCAGGTAATGTACAAGAGAAAATAATCAGCATGTAGAATAATGTGTTACAGGTAAAGTGCAGTTAATAAAAAGTTCAAGGATTGCAACAAGGTCGATAGGAAGATTGGGATTTCATCCTTAGTATATGAGAGGTCCGTTCAAGAGTCTGATAACATGAGGCAAGAAGTTGTTCTTAACTCTGGTGGTTAATCTTAACCTTTTGTATCTTCTGTGTGACATAGAGGGGAGAATAGTTAATGATGGGGTTAAGCGGTTCTTGATTATGTTGGCTTTTTGCCCAAGATGACGTGATGTATAGAAGGAGTCGATGGGAAGAAGGGAGGGGGAGGCTGGTTTGTGCGATGGACTTGGATTTATCTTTAATAACAAAGTTCTCCTGTATCTACTCTGTGGCTTTGAATCTCTCAAACTTATATCTGCACTCAATCAATAAAAGGTTTAAGATAAGAGGTATGGGATTTTCAACATAGAACATAGAACAGTATAATTATGTGGGAAGGAAGTGCATATTCTGGTTTAAACCGAAGATGCTCACAAAAAGCTGGAGTAACTCAGTGGGTCAGACAGCATCTCTGTAGAACAGGAACAGGTGACATTTGGGGTCGAGACCCTTCTTCGGACTGAAATGTCACCTATTCCTTTTCTAGAGATGCTGGCTGACCCGCTGAGTTACTCCAGTTTTTTGTGTCTATCTTCGGTATAGAACAGGATCGGCCCGTTTCCCACAATAACCATGCTGAACATAATGCAAAGTTCTAATCTCTGCCTGCCTGGGATTCATATCCCCCCATTCCACTGCATATATCCAAATGCCTATCTAAAACCCAAACTCTTGTCTCTCACTACCCCTCGACCCCAAGAACCTTCATTTTCTCTGATCATAAATCCCTGTGACCTCTGTCTCCCACTGCTGCTAAATCTGGGACCTCTGCTTCCCACCACTCCTAAACCCATGGACATATCCCTCACCCACTGACCCTGAATCTGGGCAGCACTTATTTTTCTTAATATTACGTAATTAGTGAATTTATATAATGTTGCAGCTCTTGAAATGGTTCGAGCTGACACAAATCCTTCAACATAAATCCCTTGAAGCTCAGTGATTATTGTGCAAGCCTCACAAGTGTATTTAGTTCTTCAGCAGAATTAATGGTTCAACCTTCCTTTAATTCTTCAGCCTGCAGTTTAGGTTGCCAGTTGCCAAGAATACAAAGAGGAAACCGAGTGGTTTAGTTTAGTTTAGTTTAGAGATACAGTGCGGAAACAGGCCCATCGGCCCACCGGGTCCGCGCCGACCAGCGATCCCCAAACATTAACACCCACTAGGGACAATTTTTACATTTACCAATTAACCTACAAACCTGTACGTCTTTGGAGTGTGGGAAACCAAAGATCTCAGAGAAAACCCACACAGGTCACGGGGAGAACGTACAAACTCCGTACAGACAGCGCCCGTATTTGGGATCAAACCCGGGTGTCCGGCGCTGCATTCGCTGTAAGTCAGCAACTCTACCGCTGCGCCACCGTGACCGCCCTGAATGTTCAATGTCCACATAATAATAATAATAATAATAATAATAATAATAATAATAATATCTTTTATTGTCATTGCACTGATGTGCAACGAGATTTAGTATGCAGCTTCCAACCGATGTAAAAGAAAAGTAAAATAAATAAATAAGCTGTGTGACGTGACCATCCGAGGGAGACAGTCCAGGGGGGTTGGAGGGCACTCAGCAGGGCTGGTTCAGAGCTGCTATAGCTCTGGGAATAAAGCTGTTTCTGAGTCTGGAGGTTCGGGCGTAGAAGGCCTTATAACGTCTGTCCGAGGGAAGTAGTTCGAGCAGTCCGTTACAAGGGTGTGAGGAGTCTTTATGGATGTTGACGGCCTTCCTGAGGCACCGTGTGTGGTAGATGCCCTCCAAGGCTGGTAGCTGTGTCCCAATGATCCTCTGCGCTCTGTGGACGACGCGCTGAACAGCTCTCCTCTCCGCCTCCGTGCAGCTGAGATACCACACAGAGATGCCATACGTTAATATGCTGTCTGTGGTGCAGCGGTAGAACGTTGTCAGCAGCTGTTGGGGCAGACCAGTCTTTTTTAATGTCCTCAGGAAGAACAGTCATTGCTGTGCCTTCTTGACCAGCGCAGCGGTGTTGGTGGACCATGTGAGGTCCTCTGAAATGTGAGTGCCCAGAAACTTAAAGCTGGACACTCTCTCCACACTTTCCCCGTAAATGGAGATTGGGGCGTATTCTCCATTATGGGACCTCCTGAAGTCAATAATCAGCTCCTTGGTCTTGGAGGTGTTTAGTGACAAGTTGTTACGTGCGCACCAGTCCGCCAGGTTCTGCACCTCCGCTCTGTATTTTGTTTCATCACCGTTGGTGATCAGCACAATCACTGTTGTGTCGTCTGCAAACTTCACGATGGTGTTGGTGTCGAATGCAGGAACACAGTCGTGAGTGAAGAGGGAGTAGAACATGGGGCTTAGTACACAGCCCTGTGGCGTGCCGGTGCTCAGGGTGATAGTGGAGGACAGGTGCGGGCCCAGTCTCACTGCCTGCGGTCGCTCCGTCAGAAAGTTCAGGATCCAATCGCATATCGGCGAGCTGAGGCCTAGCTGGTGGAGTTTGGTGGTGAGCTTGGTGGGGGTGACCGTATTGAATGCAGAGCTATAGTCAATGAAGAGCATCCTCACGTACGTGCCCTGTCTGTCCAGGTGAGTCAGGACAGTGTGAAGAGCCAGAGAGATGGCATCTTCTGTTGATCTATTTGCCCTGTATGCAAATTGATGAGAGTCCAGTGAGGTAGGGATGCTGGATTTGATGTGGGAGAGGACCAGCCTTTCGAAGCACTTCATTGGGATTGGAGTTGATAAAAGATGTAACAATGTGATGTCCTTTGTGAATGGATTAGGACATCCCTTTCTTACAGTGGGACCCTGGTCTGCTTAAAGTCTTCTTTCACTCCACTTGTTACCAAAATATTGCTTCTTTCCTCAGCTCCGTATTATTAATGATAACTGCCCCCCCTCTCTCATAGCTTCAAATGCAATGCCCATGTCACTTGTTGCACAGCGAATTGTGGACGCAGCCCAGACCATCACACAAACCAACCTCCCTTCTATTGACTCCATTTACTAGGTATGTTGCAAAGCCTACCTGAAGCGTCCTTGAAAATCTTCCGTTGCGGGTGTGCGCGATTTTGGCGCCGTTTAGAGGGGGCGGGTTTAAAACGCGATTTTCTCTAAGCTGTTCCAATCGAAAATGTTCAGCCTAGTTAATTATTAACGAAAAATCGCTGGAAGACCCCGTCGCAAAAGCTATTATTAGGTTTAAAGGCCTTGAATAATAGTTATAGTAGTTTAAAAATCAATCTCTAAACCCGCGATCGTCAGCAACCGCAGGGTCTCATAAAGCAAAAAGCAGAAGTTAGGTTGTATATTTTTACATTAAAAAGGGCTTCTAAAGATCCCTTTATACAAAGTTTAATATTGCGAGTAGCTCAATTTGGGCCCATTATATCGCGCAGTATTTTTCTGGGCATTTGAGGTACAAATCTACCGCAATGTGAACGTTCTAAACCAGCGCGTTCACAGGATCCCACTAGAAAGCTGATTTAAATGGGCATTTATTTACAGCAATTAAACACTAAATTCCTTCCATTTGGCCTATAAATTAATGTAAATGAGATTTAAAAATCATGTTTTATTGTGAATTATTTGTGAATATTATTTGGACATTTAGGCTATTTAAAAATGTTAATCATTTATTAAGAAATGGATAGATGTTTAGATCTAGTAATTGAAGTCTGAAATTAGCTACAATTAGGTAACTAACTAATTATATGCTTTAATTTCAGGTCATCCAAGTAAGATTATTTTATATTTGTTTCAGAATGCTTCAATCTATGATAACTGAAAATTTCATTCAGTTCTCTTAATTTTTAAGAAAGTTATGGGCTTTTGACTGTTCACGATCACAGCTTTTTTGTTATGTCCATAGAAAATCAATAGGGAACAAGATGCTCATTTCCCAGTATGAAAATGGCCATAACTTTTTAAATACTTGAGATATGAAAGTGAATTAGGTGTCAAATTAAACTTATTTTTATGCTTTATCTGATGGGATAAATTACAGACTTGATTTTTAAAATCTCAAAATTTTGTAACATTGCTACATTTACACCTCACGCTGCCTCGGCAACGCCAGCAGCTTAATCAAGGGCGAGTCACACCCAGGCCACTCCTCCCCTCTCCCATCAGGCAAAATTTAGAGAAGTGTGAAAACGCACACCTCCAGATTCAGGGACAGTTTCTTCCCAGCTGTTATCAGGCAAATGAATCATCCTATCACATCCAGAGTGCAGGCCTGAACTACTATCTACCTCTTTGTTGACCCTCAGACGTGCCTTGATTGGACTTTGCTGGTTTTACCTTGCACTAAATGTTATTCCCTTGTACAATAAATGTACTGTAATACACTGTAAATACACTGTAGACTATACGGCTCGATTGTAATCATCTGTTGTCTTTCTGCTTACTGGTTAGCATGCAACAAAAGCTTTTCACTGTACCTCAGCACGTGACAATAAACTAAACTGAACATCCCATTTATTGCTTTAACTCCATAGTCATCTACGGTTTTGCAATTCAAAACCTTATTTTGATTCTTTAGTTTAGTGAATCAGTGTGGAGAGGATATTTCCACTTGTGGGAGAGTCCAGGATTAGAATACATAGCCTCTGAATTAAAGGACGTTCATTTGGGAAGGAGATGAGAAATTTCTTTAGTCAGTGGGTGGTGAATCTGTGGAATTCTTTGCTATAGAAGGCTGCGGAGGCCAAGTCAGTGGATATTTTTAAGGCAGTGACAGATAGATTCTTGATTAGTACGGGTGTCAGAGGTTATGGTGAGAAAGCAGGAGAATGGGGTTAGGAGGGAGAGATAGATCAGCCATGATTGAATAGAGGAGTAGACATGATGAGCCAAATGACCTTATGAAATAGGCCGATCGGCTTAGAGTCCTCCCCGACCAGTGGTCACCCATACACTAGTTCTGCCATTCATACCAGGGACAATTTACTGATGCCAATTAACCAACAAACCTGTTCGTCTTTGAAATGTGGGAAGAAACAGGACCACAGAGAAAACTCACGTGGTCACGGGGAGAACATACAAACTGCATACACAATGCACCCGTAGTTAGGGTTGAACCTGGTTCACTGGTGCTGTAAGGCAGCAAGTCTCCCGCTCTGCCCCTAAATTCTTAGATATCATGTCTCTGCCTCCAGCACCCCTGAGGCAGCTCACTCTCGGTATGAAAAACTCCACATCATGTGCCCTCTAAAGCTCAAGGATTGCCGTAGTTGAAGAAGGCACGGTGATGCAGCGGTAGAGTTGCTGCCTTACAGCGCTTGCAGCGCCGCAGACCCGGGTTCGATCCTGACTACGGATGCTGTCTGTACGCCGTTTATACGTTCTCCCCGTGACCGCATGGGTTTTCTCTGAGATCTACAGTTTCCTCCCACACTCCAAAGACATATAGGTTTGTAGGTTAATCGGCGTGATATAAGTGTAAATTGTCCCCAGTGTGTGTAGGGTAGTAAATGTGCGGGAATCGCTGGTCGGTGTGACTCGATGGGCCGAAGGGCCTGTTTCCGTGTTGTATCTCTAAACTAAAGTAAACTAAAGGCAGCTCGCAACCACCTTCTCAAGTGCAAGTAGGAAGGGCATTTAAATGCTGGCTCAGCCTGCAAACCTCATGTCCCTTTAATAAATAAAATAGTTATTTGATGACATAAAAATTGTAATAAGCTGTATTTCATTTATTTTAAGATTCCATATCAGAACAATCAGATATATTCTTTGCTTCAGGGGAATGAACCAAGGTGAGCTTTACAGTAAAGTCGCCGTTTTTTTATGTCACCTTTCCTGCGGGTATATTGTACGTTGATGAGGCTTCAGTTTGCTGCTGTTATTAAGTAGCTGAAGTGCAATTAACAGAAAAATGGGAAAAAAATCTGCACCTTGTTAATAGCTTCTTTCTGCTTATGGAAGCCTTGTTAAAAGCATCCAGAGTGAACATGGATTCATTCGGCAGGTGAAACACAAAAAAAATCACTTTCCAATGTGCTCTCTCAAGGTACTGTATGTTAACTCAGGGACGAGCTGCTTCCATGCCAATCTGTGGGCACCGAGTAGCTGATGGTGCTGTGGGATGGATGGATGAGTGGCCAATATAATGGGCGTTGTTCTTCTCCTTGTGTCATCTTCACTGGTTTTCCTCATGCCTTCCCAGACAGTGCCAGAGGTCAGACAGGTCCGCGGTGGGTGCCGGAGGTCGGTCGGGGGATGCGCCGCGGAGAAGAAAGGGCTGCCTGGCTTGGGGGGGGGGGGGGGGGGGGGGTGGGGGGGCTGGCAATCACCAAGGTGCAGAGTTAAGTTGTGTAACAGCCGCAGGGAAGAAGCTGTTCCTGAACCTGCTGGTCCGGCAACGGAGAGACCTGTATTGCCTCCCGAATGGGAGGAGGGTAAACAGACTGTGGCTGGGGTGAGAGCAGTCCTTGACGATGCTGAGCGCCCTTCGCAGACAACGCTTGCTCTGGACAGACTCAATGGAGGGGAGTGAGGAACCGGTGATGCATTGGGCAGTGTTCACCACCCTCTGCAGTGCTTTCCGGTCAGAGACAAAGCAGTTGCCATACCATACTGTGATACAGTTGGTAAGGATGCTCTCGATAGTGCAGCGGTAGAAGTTCACCAGAATCTGAGGAGGCAGATGGACCTTCTTTAGTCTCCTCAGGAAGAAGAGATGCTGGTGAGCCTTCTTGACCAGTGTTGAGGTATTGTGGGTCCAAGAGAGGTCATCAGAGATGTTGACCCCCAGAAACCTGAAGCTGGAAACACGTTCCACCTCCATCCTGTTAATATGGATGGGGGTGTGCGTGCCACCCCTAGACCCTCTGTAGTCCACAATGAGCTCCTTGGTCTTCTTGGAGTTAAGGGCCAGGTTGTTGTCAGTGCACCATGCTGCTAGGAGCTGGACCTCCTCCCTATAGGCCGCCTCATCGTTGTCGCTGATGAGGCCAATCACCGTTGTATCATTTGCATACTTAGGACGCTCCCCCACCGCCTGATGGCATCCCTGTTCCCAGCTCCATGATGGTCCCCACCAAACCCGCCTGAAACAGGTGGGGAGCGGCAGCGGTAGGCCACGGCAGCGATGGGCCACGGTAGCCCCTGCCTGAAGCCGTCCCCCTCCCCCAGCTGCAGGACGCCCCCCCCACCCAGCCCACTGGCACCTGACTGCCCCCGCTTGAAGTCGGCCCCTTGCCCCGGCCCTGGACATTCACAGCATCAGCATGCCTCTTCTGAAATATCAATGTTGAAGCTAGTCGTCCAGGACAGAAGCTCACGTATAAAAATGTCAAGAGTCAAGACTGTTTAATTGTCATGCACCGGGAATAAAACAATGAACATTTTACAAGCAGTAGCTTTGCGGGTACATTAACACAATAACATAATAAATAAATAGACAATAAAATTATCAATACTAGCTAACCAGACCATTATTTATAGAAGGATACAGTAAAATCTATTAAAAAAAGTCCATAGTATTTCATTGCTGAGGTATTGTTGAGGTTAGGATCGTGCAGTCTGGTTGATGTGAGGAAATTGTGAAATGCATGGGAAAAAATATACTCCAGGGTCCAGTATAAGTGTAGGAAGGAACTACAGATAAAAAATAGACACAAAAACCTGGAGTAACTCAGCGGGTCAGACAGCATCTCTGGAGAAAAGGAACAGGTGACATTTCAAGTCAAGACGCTTCTTCAGACGTGTCTGTCTCCAGTATAAGTATTCCAGTTATAGCACGCAGATACTTTAAACCACTAGCATCCATCCTGAACAGTTGAAAGGATTAAACCTTCACTTGCATTGTGGGGTTTTGTGTAATGGCTACATTTTGCCCTGTGGTAGTGCAATGCATGTTTAATCCTTCTGCTATTTGGCATCAAAGCTGAGGGAAGATTGTTGAAGTGCTTTTGTGTTAATCCACAATATCTTTCAAAGTCTTAAAACAGTTCATTGCAAATTTATATTATTTTATCATTTTTTGCTAGCAGTCAACAAAGCAAAGACCTTAGATGATGCAAAGACACTTCTAACTTGGAGTTCAGCTGGGTGTTCATGGATTTAACATTGGATTCAACATTTAAAAAAAAATTAAATAATATTTTTTTTTAAATGTGACTAACAACCATGCTTATTATAGCGTGATCACTGCTCCCCACGTGGAACTGTCAAGTTTCTAGATAGCAATAACATAGAAAATAGAACAGTGCAGCACAGGAACAGGCCCTTTGGCCCATTATGCCAACGCCAAACATGATGCCAAGTTAAACTAATGTCCTCTGCCTGCACATGACCCATATACCTCCAGTTCCTGCATACCTAAAAGCCTCTTAAATGCCACTATCGTATCCACCTCCACCACCACCCATGGACCAGAGGACATAGGTTCAAGATGAAGGGGAAAAGATTTAATAGGAATTTGAGGGGTAACTGTTTCACACGTAGGGTGGTGGGTGTATGGAACAAGCTGCCAGAGGAGGTAGTTGAGGCTGGGACTATCCCAACATTTAAGAAGCAGTTAGAAAGGTACATGGATAGGACAAATTTGGAGGGATACGGACGAAACGCAGGCAGGTGGGACTAGGGTAGCTGAGACATGTTGGCCGGTGTGGGCAAGCGGGGCTGAAGGGCCTGTTTCCCAGCTGTATCACTAAGACTCCATGACTCTACCACCCCTGGCAACATATTCCATCACCCACCACCCTGTGGAAAACACTTGCCCCATGCAAGCTGTTGTTTACTATTAAATTTATACCCAGTCTTTAACATTTCCACCTTGGGAAAAATATTCTGACTACCCAAATGATGCTTCAAATTATGGGCCAAGTTTGTCATACGCATTTCATCTCAACCCATCCCTCGTTTACTTTCTTGCAGTTTTCTCACTACTCATGTGCATTATTGCTCACATGTAATGGAGACACAAGGAACTGCAGATGCTGGATTCTTGAGCAAAACATACGGTGCTGGAGTAACTCAACGGGTCAGGCAAGATTTGTGCAGGGAATGGATATTCGGTGTTTCGGGTCGGGACGCTTCTTCAGACTGATTGTTGCAGCGGGAAAGAAAATTGGAAAAGAGAGGTAGGATGATACAATGCTGACAACTGGTAGGTGGATACAGGTGAGAATGGGCTTCATTGGCAGATGGGTGGAGTAAGTAAATCTAGCGATGGAAAGGAGATGAAAGGGTGTCATATCAGGAGAGCAGTGAAATGTTAAGCCAGAGGGAGAGGTATGGGTGGAAGGGGACGAGAGGGCTTGGGGTAAGTGGAGGGAATAAGGGGAAATGAGGGAATGGGAGATGAATGCACAAAGGAGTGGAAAGGTTCAGAGTGACAGTAATGTTGGAGAAATTAGGGTGCACTGAAGAAGGAAATGGATAGATTGGGGCGGGGGCTGGGCGGAGGAGGTGGCTGTTCTTAGCATCCGCCTTATCTAGAGTGGGGCCCACTTGCAAACTGAAGAAGCAGCATCTGAAATTCCACTTGGATAGTTCACACCCAATAGTGAATTCTCCCATTTTAATCAATACTCCCACCCTTCTCTCTTTCCCATAACCACTCCCACCGCATTGATTTCGCCAAATAACTCACCTCAGTCACTTTACTCTTTACCCTCTTCTTTTTTACGCGCATCTCCCATTCCCTAATTATCCTCTTATTCCCCCCTCTTTTCCGCCTCCCGTCCATGCCATCTAAACACCTCCCTGTGGCTTTATATTTCTTTCCTCATCTCTCTTATCTGACGCGCTTTTATCTCATTTTCTTCTCTAGCCATTGTCACTTACTTTACCAATCCCCATCACCTGTCTCCACCTATCACTCGCTAGGCTTTGTTCTGCCTCAGCTCTCTTTTCCAGATTATTTCTCCACTACCATAATCAGTCTAAAGAAGGATTCCTAACCAAAACATCACCTATCAAGTCCCTGCAGAGTTACACCACCAATTCATGTTTGGCCCATATGTAATATCAAACTATGCCATTCTAAGCACCCTTCTCTCAAACAATTCACAGAGGCATTCTTTGTCTCAAGCAGCAAAGTTAATCAAGAAAAAGCACTTTGATTTATTTTGATTTATTTTGATTGCACAGGCACTTATACGCACACAAATACACTCATACGCACACATACACAGGCACACGCATGCATATACATACATACACATACGCACACACATTCATACACACACGCGCACACCACATGCATGCACACATTCGCACACACATTCGCACACACACACACACACACACACACACACACACACACACACACACACACACACACACACACACACACACACACACACACACACACACAAGCTTTCATGACACTTGTTCCATATTACATCTTCAACCATTATTTTGTTCTGCCAGTGAATCTGTAATCTTGAGCAAAAAACAGAGGAACATCTGTTCAGGCAACATTCATGGACAGATGACATTTTGGATAGAGACCCTTCTTCAGAATGTCTTCGGGATCTGGAAAGTTGCCACGTTTCTGACTCAATCACAAACTGAAAATTAAATTTCACTACCTCCAACTTTGTGCATCAAGAAGCTTCATCTGACATCTGTGCTGAAGCTCCTGCTGTTTGTTCAGTATTTACACTTTGGTGTTACAAATCAAATCACAGCACTCCCCAACGTGGATCTGATTCCAGCTGCTTCGATTCATCAGAATTTTAGATGTTTGTTCCATTTCTGTCATCGATGTTAATCTAATCAAAAGAGTCCCAACATTTTGCAATGAAAACATTTTAAATGGAAGTGGATAAAGTAAACGTTGCCATAGACTGTCCTTAAGGTATGATAAGTGGCTTCTATATGGACAGTCTTTCAGATTACACAGTTTCAATCTTCTCCACAATTTCGACAAGCGTGTGGTTGCTAAGCTCCTTTTCTGAAATCCTGAGCTGACTTAACCTGAGGAACTTGCCTGCACATTCAGAGGCTGTTCATATTATTCATGTGTAGGAAGGAACAGCAGATGCTGGTTTAAACCGAAGATAGACACAAAAAGCTGGAGTAACTCAGCGGGAAAGGCAGCATCTCTGGAGAGAAGGAATGGGTGATGTTTTGGGTCGATGCCCTTCTTGGAGTCTTCTCTCTGTCACTGATTTCTACATCCCGCTGAGTTACTCCAGCTTTTTGTGTCTATCTTCTATTTTATTCATTGATCCAAATCTTACTTTCATATTGATATAAATAAGATTCATTTATAAAAGTAAAAGAAGAATGCAGGGGCCCAGTCTTTCTCCATCCCTGCTCTTGACTCTATGACTTCCACCTTCTCCAAATGCACTGCATTTGCTTGTGATGCTGCAAATATATTACCTGCCTCCGTTCAGTCCACGAGGGATAAATTCAGCCTCATTTGAAAGAATTTCTTCCGCTGTACCTTGTGTAACTCATTTTTTCAGAGAATCCCCATAGCTATACTTCTGCTTCTCCTGATCTAGCTACAAATTTATTGCTTATGTATCACTGAAATTTTATTAAAAATCCACCTTTGGTCAAAACTAAAGTTCACAACATATTGACAATGGAAAGCAATTTTTTTTCATTGAGTTCAACGCTAATATAACTTTCCACTGCATTTTCATAAGGTTTTTTTTCATGCAAAACATTGATTGACCAATGTATTGCAGTGAAAAGAGTTAATATATTGAATGTGGAGAGGATATTTCTTCCTATGGGAGAGCCTGCAACAAGTGCTCATAATTTAAAGGAAAGGCATCACCATTTAAGGCAGATCAGGAGAATTTTTCTTTACTCTTGGAAGGGTAGTATTCTTTGGAACTTTCTTCCTCAAAGGGTAGGAAGGATCGTGTTTGAATATTTTTAATGCAGAACTGAATAGATACTTTTTGATTGCTTGAAAGATATAGCATGGAAACTGGTCCTTCGGCCCGTTGAGCCCATGCCGACTATCAAATGCCCATTCACTCTAGTTCTATGTTATCCCATGTTTGCATCCGCATCCAACATTCTAAGGGTAATTTGCTAAAGCTGCAAACCTGCACGTGTGTGGGATGTGAGAGGAAACTGGAGCACTCGATTGAAATCCATGTGGTCACAGGAAGAACATGCAAAGGCTGCACAGATAGCTCCCAAGATCAGGAGCGAACCTGGTTCTTTGGCACTGTTCTATCAGCTACGCCACTGTGCCATCCTTGATAAGAAACGTTACCGGGATTAGACAGGGATGCACAATTGAAATTGTCAGATCAGACATGACCTTAATAAATGGCAGAACAGACATATAAGGAGAGGTTGAATAGTCTGGACTCTATTCATTGGAGTGCAGGAGGATGAGGGGTGTATAGAGGTGTATAAAATGATGAGAAGGATAGATTAGGTAGATACACAGAGTCTCTTGCCCAGAGTTGGGGAATCGAGGACCAGAGGACATCAGGTTTAACCATATAATAACCATATAACGATTACAGCACGGAAACAGGCCATCTCGACCCCTCTAGTCCGTGCCGAACACATAATCTCCCCTAGTCCCATATACCTGAGTTTAAGGTGAAGGGGAAATGATTTAATAGGAATCTGAGGGGTAACCTTTTCACACAAAGGGTTGTGGGTGTATGGAACAAGCTGCCAGAGGAGATAATTGAGGCAGGGACTATCCCAACATTTAAGAAACAGTTAGACAGGTACATGGATAGGACAGTTTTCGAGGGATGTGGATCAAATGCGGGTACGTGGGACTATTGTAGCTAGGACGTTGGCTGGTGTGGGCAAGTTGGGCCGAAGGGCCTGTTTTCACGCTGTATCACTCCTTGAATCTCAGGGGTCTCCAAACTATGGCTCACGGGACACATCCGGCCCGACACGAGATTTTATCGAGCCCGCAGCAAGCTATCATCACGTTCCGTGCAGCGGGCTATTAGCGGGTTCTGAGGCAGGGATGCAGTGCTGCCAGAGCTCACCGGAGTTCCACTCCGGCACCTCTGTAAAAAAAGCCAAAATAAATAGCGGGGAATTTTAACTAGCGGGTGTGTGGTCAGGGTAACCTGGTTAAAAGAGGGGGAAGGGGATGACTCATTACTACTGTGGTTTCCTGTATGAGGGGAGGAGCACTAGGACCTAGTCTGCATCGTGGAGGTAGTGGGCCTCGTGCTGAACCTGGAACTCTGGTGAGGTGACGGCTCTGGCCCGCTGGTGGCCGGTGGAGAGACGAGGATCGGCGAAGTCGCTGGTGGAGGCCCGTAGGGGGGTTGGAGTAGAGATACAGGCAGCGAGCTTGTGCCGGGCAGCCACCTCGGTAAAAATACATGATTTCAATTTCTTGTTTTACTTAAGTTCTTTTTTGAGTTCATTAAATTGATAAAACTGTCATTTTTTCATTTTTTTCCTACGGCCCACAAAAATGTGCCAAATATATAATGTGGCCCTCATGCTGAAAGGTCTGGAGGTCGCTGCTCGATGACACGAGGGCTTGTGTGGCCAACTCCAACTCCTAAATGATTCCCCCTCTTAAACAGGGAAATCGTATCTCCTCCTGTCCAGAACATTGTGGTACAATGTTAAATTCAGACCTCAGCCATTCAAAATAATGGGACGGGACAGTCATGCTGCAGGTAGTGCTGCTGACCCACAGCTCACAACAATGCGGGGACCCAGCAGAGGATCACTGAGAACAAAGGGGGTCCGGGCGTGGGGGGGCCGCTGAGAATTAAGGGGAAACTGGCAGTGTGGGACCGAGGAGGGGGGGGGGGGGGCCGCCAAGAACAAAGTGGGGACTGGTGGCTGGGGGTTGGGGAGGGGGAATAGACAATAGGTGCAGGAGAAGGCCATTCGGCCCTTCGAGCCAGCACCACCATTCAATGTGATCATGGCTGATCATCCCCAATCATTCCCCCGATCCTGTCTTCTCCCCATATTCCCTGACTCCGCTATTTTTAAGAGCCCTATCTAGCTCTGTCTTGAAAGCATCCAGAGAACCCGCTTCCACCGCCCTCTGAGGCAGAGAATTCCACAGACTCACCACTCTCTGCGAGAAAAAGTGTTTCCTCGTCTCCGTTCTAAATGGCTTACTCCTTATTCCTAAACTGTGGCCCCTGGTTCTGGACTCCCCCAACATTGGGAACACGTTTCCTGCCTCTAGCGTGTCCAAACCCTTAACAATCTTCCAAACCCCTTAACAATCTTAGGACTGTTCGGTACTTTTGTAACATGTGGCGACACTTGTGTACTAGATTAGATTAGATTAGATTAGATAGCCTTTATTGTCATTCTGACCGAAGTCTGAACGAAATTGAAGCAGTCATACATACATACAATACAATAAAAAACAACAATAAACACATATTAACATCCACCACAGTGAGTCCACCCAACATCTCCTCACTGTGATGGAGGCAAAAGTCTTAGGTCTCCGGTCTCTTCCCTCCTCTTCTCCCTCTGCGCTGAGGCGATACCCCCCGGGCGATGTTACAATTGTCCCGCGGCTCAAACACCGCGGCCCCGGGGTGGTCGAAGCTGCCGCCCACCAGTCCTGCTGACGCAGCCGCTGGCCCGCGGCCGAACCCCAGACTCAGGTCACCGCCGCCAGAATACCGTCCCAGCCACCGGAGCACCGTTCCAGCCCCGAGCCGGATCGCCCTCACGTGAGTACCGTTACCGTCTCAGCCTCGCGCCAGGCCGCCCCGACATGGGCACCACTCCTCCCTCGGGCTGGGAGCGCCGACATGGGCGCCGCTCCTCCCTCGGGCTATGCTGCCCCGACATGGGCGCCGCTCCTCCCTCGGGCTGGGCCGCCCCGACATGGGCACCACTTCTCTCTCGGGCTGGGCCGTCCCGGCATGGGCGCCGCTCCTCCCTCGGGCTGGGAACGCCATACCTCCCCGAGCTCGGCCACTCCGACGGGAGCACCGTTCCTTCCTCGGGTCGGCCGTCCTCACGGGAGCGTCACAGCCCCTCACGAAAGCACTGTTCCAGCCCCGAGCCGGGCCGCCCTCACGGGAGTGAGCCCAGTGCGAGTCCTGGCGGGCTCTGCCTCCTGAGCCTCGAGGTCGCCAGCTCCGCCATTAGGCCTCAGCGCAGACGGAGGCAGAGAATGGGAATACGACAAAAAAGTCGCATTCCCCCGCAGGGGGAGACAGCAAGCCCCGTTTCAACCCCCCCCCCCCCCCAAACACAAACTAAAAACCAAAACTAGACTAACCAAAACGAAAATAAACAACACAAAAAACACAAAACAAACAGGACTGCCGGAGAGCCGCTGCAGCCAGAGCCACGCCGCCACTACCTAGTTTGTATGTAAAATAATGTATTTCACTGTACCAAGGTACATGTGACAATAAAGTAACATATCATTCAAGTATCATTGTACCTTATCAACAATTTTTTTTCATCTTGTCTCCTTCTTGGCTCATTAGTCCCCTTTTGTCACGCTTGTCATGTCTATTCTTTGTTCACCCGTTGCTCGTTCGCTTGCGTGACAGACGATGTAGCTCGCTGTTGGCTTCTGTCCTCGTCCAACATGTTGACAGAATTGTCGCCCGACTCATCACAGAGTGCATCGCTTCCAGGGATCGCCACGAGGAGGCTTCTGTCATGATCCCCAGTTGCTCATCACAAACCTCTCTCACATATCCAACTATCACTTGTGTAGTAGGAAGGAACTGCAGATGCTGGTTTAAATCGGATAGACACAAAATGATGAAGTAACTCAGTGGGACAGGAGCATCCCTGGAGAGAAGGAATGGGTGACGTTTCGGGTCGAGACCCTTCATCAGTCTGAGTTACTCCAGTATTTTATGTTCAACTATCACTTGCCAAGTTGTGTCCCATCCCCACCACATTTCCAACTTGCTCACCCCCACTACAATCAGTCTGAAAAAGGGTCCAGACCCAAAACATCACCTATCTCTGTCTTCCAAAGATGCTGCCCGACCCTCTGACTTATTCCAGCGTTTTGTGATGTACACAAGATTGCAGCATCTGCAGTTTCTTGTGTCTCTGGCAAATAAGATAAGCTTGGGCAGGCAAATTGGTGTGAAGCGATGATTTGGGTTGAGGGGCCTGCTTCTGTGCTGTACAACTTCATGTCTTTAAATAATTGATAAGGAAAATAATAAAATTGTGTAATGTGTTTGATATTCTGAAACAGAGCTAAGTGTTTCAGTGGTCAAGGGGTGAAAGTCGGCACTTTGGGAATTGAATCGGGAGCCAAATCAGCATTTAATTTAAAAGATTTAGGGTCAATAAATAAGATATATTCAGGAGACTTTTACATTTGGGATACTCATTGACAGGCTGGTGGAGCTCTGTGAAAGAGATAAAGAGATGGTTTCAACTGGAGAAGAGTTGGGTGATGTTATCCTGTAAATTGGCATGAAGGGTCTCGAGCCAAAATGTCACCTGTTCCTTTCCTCCAGAGATGCTGTCTGACCTGCTGAGTTACTCCAGCTTTTGTGTCTTTCTTTGGTTTAAACCAGCATCTGCAGTTCTTCCCTACACAATCCTGAATTGATCTAGCCTGAAAGGAAAACAGATAAGGGAGAATAGAAATGAAAATAAAATTCGTTATTTTCTAACATTTACCATTTACACTAAGTCGTTACTATCAATGAGTGAGGGAGATGTGACTTCCTGCAGCCAACAAAGAATGAGAATGCTGTTGAGGTCCTATCCTTTAGTTTAGTTTAGTTTAGTTTAGTTTAGTTGAATTAAGTTTAGAGATACATTGTGGAAACAGGCCCTTCGGCCCACCGAGTCCACACCGACCAGCGATCCCTGCACACTTCCATTACCCTACACACACAAGGGACAATTTTTTACATTTATACTAAGCATTTATACCAAGCCAATTAACCCTCAAACCTGCATGTCTATGGAGTGCGGAAGGAAACCCACACAGTTCACTGGGAGAACGAACCATCTCCATACAGACAGCACCCGTAGTCAGGATCGAACCCGGGTCTCTGGCACTGTTAAGCAGCAATTCTACTGCTGCACCACCTGTCACCCCAATACCAATGTATCCAATACTGCCTGAATAAACATAAATTTTCCGATATTTTTCTAAAACATTAATAAACATATTAACTGTTTAAGTATCTAAATGCAAATACTAACAGAACATTTATAAATATCTAAAAGCAAAGACGGCTACAATTGAATGCTTTGATACTTGCAAGGCATGTGCAGTTTTGAAATCTCTAGTAGCATCAGTGGGAACAACAAGCTCTCTGTGGAAGTGTACACAGCGGGGAGTCACTCAACACAAGTGATTTGGGAACTGATCAACCTCTGTACAAAGCCAATGGTTGCTTCCTCAACATGTACATTTGCTCAGAAAAAAAACCTCAAGCTGGGTTCATGTTTTATTGCAGTTCAGACAATCGAACACCAGAAATTGGTGGCAATTATGTACAGTCACACAGTTTACATCACACCGGAACGGCATTAAGCCTCTCTAATGTTCAAGTGCAGACTAACAAAAATAAAACCTATTTACTGTCCGCATAGAACATCAACTAAATGGTTATGCAACATCTTACAAAGATAGATGTTGATACAGTATATCATTCTAGCTGCACTTAGCATTCAGACCTATTCCACTCCAAATACAAAATTGCTTCATGTACACTTTAATCAATCTTATATATCTACTTACATTCTACTCAAAAAACACACGTAAACCTTTCACTGATACATATAGCTATTTTATTCTCACAGAGGCATCCATTTACATATTCCTCCCATAAACAGACAGCTTTCATAGTCATCGAGTCATACAGCATGGAAACAGGTCCTTCAGTTTGACTTGCCCATGCTACCAAAATGCTCCATCTGTACTAGTCCCATCTGCTAGCATTTGGCCCATATCACTCCAAACCTTTCCTATCCATGTACATGTCCATATGTCTTTTAATGTTGTTTTAGTACTTGCCTCAACTACCTCCTCTAGCAGCTCGTTCCATATAAAAAGATCCACCTCAGGTTCCTATTAAATCTTTCCCCTCTTACTTTAAACCTAAGACCTCTGGTTCTTGATTCCCTACTATAGACAATAGATGCAGGTGTAGGCCATTCGGCCCTTCGAGCCAGCACCGCCATTCACTGTGATCATGGCTGATCATCTACATTCAGTACCCCGCTCCTGCCTTCTCACCATATCAGCTGACTCCGCTATCTTTAAGAGCTCTCTCTAACTCTCTCTTGAAAGCATCCAGAAAATTGGCCTCCACAGCCTTCTGAGGCAGAAAATTCCACAGATTCACAACTCCTCTGGGTAAAAGACTGGGCATTTAGCCAATCTGTAACCCTCATTATCTTATACACCTCTATAAGATGACCACTCATCCTCATGTGCACCAAGGAATAAAGTCCTAGCCTGCTCAACCTCTCCCTGTACCTCAGGCCACCAAGTCCTGGCAACATCCTCGTAAATTTCCTTTGCACTCTTTCCAACTTAGCATTGTTTCCAAAGGCAAAGAGACCAAAACTGAACACAATACTCCAAATACTGAACATAATACTCAAAGTAATGAACACAATACTCCAGAGCTTACACTCACACAAAACTTACAGAGAAACACATGCAGTCATATTCACCTTCGTTGTAACTGGTATAGTTTGGCGAGACAGGCAGGTTGAGTAAAACAATTTTTATTGTTGAACAACAAACAAGTAAGAGTACTCAGAAACCACGTGCCGGGTTAGCCAACTGTATAATAGTTCTTGCTACCGGGAGGAGCACTGTCGACTGAGGAGAAAAGCCCGCGAACTCACACCCGCGGTCACGTGAGGGCGCCCACCAATAACGAGGGTTCGCACTTCCCCAAGCCACCACTAGGTGCCGCTACAATAGCCATTCAAATGCAGTCTTATAAACACATTGCTCAGAGGTACCTATTGCACAAGATTTTAACAATGATGATGTGGCTAGAACATACATGCTAAAATCACAAAGATATGTGTTTGACTGACCTTGACAATGCATTCCTCAAGAAAGAAACCAGCAGATTAAGTACAAATTAACCACTTTCCACAGCATTTTAAGGAATAAACTCCGCCCCCCCCCCCCCCCCCCCCCCATGGCGACTTGCAGCACTGTTGGAACTTTATCCAACAAGGGAATCACAATTGAATGAACGGTGGCATCTCGACTAGCCATCGGACATCACTCGGCCTCTATACCTGTGCAGCAATGAAGGTGAAAGCAACTGGGGCAAATGGAAGACTGTGGGTGAGATATGAGTGAGTAAGGGATGTGGGGTGGGGGCAGAGGTGGGGGGGGGGGGGGGTGAGGGATACAGAGAGAAGGGCAGGTTTCTGATGATGAGGGATAGGAAAAGAGGGATTCTGAGAAGAGAAAAACTAGTTATTAGGAAATGAAGAAGGAGGCAGGGATTTGGGAATAAGGGAGATGGAGGTATCAGGGCATGACTATCAAAGGGTGTAAAAGTTACAAACATGTGGGTGAGAGGTTTGGGATTGAAACAAATGGGTAATAGATGGACATGGAGATGTGCTGTCCATGTCTTGTAAACCTTCAACAGCAGGTGAGTCAGGAATTAATAAAACGATTGACTGGATGAATGAATCCTGGGAACTTTCTGCAATTCAATCATGAGGGAACTAGGGGACAGGGAGCAAAAACGTTAACAAAAGTAGCAAACTATGCTACGTTTGTAGCAAACAATGCAATCAGTAGGAACTGATTGATTCTAGATGGACTCAAATTGCTGGAGTAATAGTGGGACAGGCAGCATCACTGGAGAGAAGGAACGGGTGACGTTTCAGATGCAATCTGAAGAAGAGTCTCAACCCGAACCATCACCCATTCCTTCTCTCCAGTGATGCTGCTTGTCCCGCTGAGTTACTCCAATATTTTGTGTCTATCTTCAGTTTAAACCAGCATCTGCAGTTCCTTCCCACACATTTTGAATGATTCTAGAAGTGAATCCTCTTCAACTTAGGAATTGTTCATCATATATAGATGATGAAGACTGCATTCTAAAGCTATGATGTAACACCAGAGGAAGAATGGCTGACTACAGAGTACCACACACTATTATGTAACCAAAATATGTGGAGAAATATTGCAACTAAATATAACGTGATCAGATATCAAGTTTACACTTATGGTTTAAGGAGAAGGGGAAAAGATTTAATAGAAACCTGAGGGGTAATTTTTTCACACAAAGGTAGGCGGGTGTATGGAACAAACTGCCAGAGGAAGTAGTTGAGGCAGGGACTATCCCAACATTTAAAAAACAGTTAGACAGGTACATGGATCGGACAGGTTTGGAAGGATATGGGGCAAATGCTGGCAGGTGGGAGTTGTGTAGCTGGGACATGTTGATCGATGTGGGCATGTTGGGCTGAAGGGCCTGTTTCCATTCTGTATCAATGACTCTATTATGGGATAAAAACATCACATAATTAAACTTCTACAATTGGTTCCAACCTGTAAGTGATATGAAGGGCTTCAGTTGTCAACCTGGTCTGTTCATGTCATCCAGTTCCACCAATACTTAAAGCCGGCACCATGTAAATGATTTGATCTGTTGGGAAAATCCATAGATGTCTCAGCAAACTGCAATCTGTGGACACCTCATACATCAAGTTGCTTTCCAATCAATATGCACCAGTGAGCTTGACTGCAAAATTCAGGGCACACCAGTCAAGGTAATACCTTTTATTAGACCAACAGTGAATTTTATTGAGGAAACGTCAGAGTCAGGATGAAGGCATGGTGAATGTCTCCACATGCTCACAGCCAACTGGACTGTCACGGGTGACAAAATCATCAGTGAGTTTGTGATCACTCTTGCAAATGGAAGCATTTTTCATATCGCACTGCTGCTCTGGCAATTTTTTTATTTTTCATGTGAGTGACATATTTTGTACTTTGCATCTCCCTGCCAACTTCAATTTCGTCCTTGTTCCCCTTGAATAGAACCTACATCTGACAGCTACAAGTGACCATGGAAGGGATTTTAGGCGCCTGCCTGGATTTGCATTATTTGCAAATATTTCATCACGGAAGACACAATGTGGCAATCAGACTCCTACCTCGCCTGCATCAACATCCATTGCTTCCCAACAATGAGTGCTCAAACATTTTACGCTTCCACTGATGAACTGCCAAGCTGTTGCTGTAACCTTCTTCTGCGTTCCATCTGAACTCAGTTATTCCAGTGTTCTGACTTACAATGGGCCATTAATTGTCAACTGGGCAACTGCGCAGTGAAATTCTTTTTGCGTATATTACGCATGCCGGCGCCGCCATCTTTCGCGCCATTATCCAAAGTCCAAAGTCTTGTCGGCCCGCACGCTCGATATACTGGAGCAGTTCCCGCAAACTGACGTCCCTCTCCTGTCGGCCATCTTTGCGTCCTGGGGGTGCCTCCTGCAGCCGATCGTGAAGGTGCTGGAGGTATTATCCTGGTTCACCCTCCGACCGGCCCTTGCTCCTCGAGTCCGACGTCTCCAGCTCCCACCTGGTTTCGCCATCCGACAAGCCTTCGTTCGGGCCACGACGAGCCTTCAGGCAGGCTCCGGGACCCATCGACCAACAAGACTTTGGGCGAGGTCCCACCGACCGACCATCCTTTCAATGAATTGGAGGTCATCAGAAAATCTGTTGCCCATATTATAACTCTCATTACATAATGGAATAATATAATCATACGACAAACAAACTGCCCCTCTGGCCCACCATGTCCGTGCCATCAATCTGTATCTATCCTATTTACCAGGATTTGTGTGCCTTAACGATTCAGATGCTGGTCTAGATACTTCTTAAATGTGAAAGCTTTGGCTTCTGGAAGTCATTCCAGATTCCAACCGTGCTGTGGATAAAATGCGCTCATTCCTCTACCAAACCTGTTTTCACCTCACTTTGAACCTGCACTCTCAGGATTTCGATATCTCTTCATCATCATCTGTCCTATCTTCACTTCTCATAACTTTGTATCCTCATTGTTTCATGATCGTTGAGATTTTGAATAAAGGGATCTTAAGAACCACCTCTTCCACCCCCACTACAAGGAAAACTAACCCACCCACTCTTACCTGAAATATTCACAACAGACAACATTCTAATGGATAGAAAGGAACTACAGATGCTGGTTGAAACCAAAGATAGACACAAAATGCTGGAGTAGCTCAGCGGGACAGGCAGCATCTCCGGATAGAAGGAATAGGTGATGCTTTGACTCAAGACCCTTCTTCAGATCCTAGTGGATCCCCTTCTGCCCAGTCTCCCACCTGCCGTACGGTGCGGAGACCAGAACCGCACACAGTATTCCAGCTGTCACCTAACCAATATATTGTAAAGCTGGAAGTTTCCAGCTCTTATATTTTACAGCCTATAAAGTGAAATGATCCTTGTGCCTCCTTCACCATCTTATCTACCTGTTTGACACCTTCAAGGCTCCTTGGACTTGTACACTGATGTTTATTTTGTTATTAGTACTCTTCAAGAGGCTACATTTCCCAATGAATCCTCCTGAATTTGCTTTATTTCTCTAAATAATTACGTTCAAACACACATTTATTTTTGGCTAGATAATATTTTAACATATTATTTGAATTGAATTGAATTGAATTGAATTCCTTTATTGTCATTCAGACCTTTCGATCTGAACGAAATGTCATGCCTGCAGTCATACATATAATAATAAATAACAAAAACATACAATAAACACAAATTAACATCCACCACAGTGAGTTCACCAGGCACCTCCTCACCGTGATGGAAGGCAAAAGTCTTAAAGTCTTTGTCTCTTCCCTCCTTGTTCTCCCTCTGCGCTGAGGAGATCCAGGCTTCCGATGTTGTGACCCCGCCGGGTGATGGTATGTAAGTGCCGCGGCTCAACCGTGCTCCGCGAACGGGCCGGTTCAAACTCCGTATCCAGGGTGGTCGAAGCTGCCATCCTCCATTCCAGCGGACGTAGCTGTAGTTGCGGGAGCTCTGGAAAAACAGGTCAGCAACCTGTGACCTGCGAGCTCCCGACGATGTCGTCCACTGGGCCGCGGCCGAACCCTGAATTCAGGTCACCACCGCCGGAAAGCCGGCGCAGCCCCGAAGCCCCGAAGCCCCGAAGCCCCGAAGCCGGGCCACCGCCACCGCCTCCGGAACGCCGCCACAGCCCGAATTCGGCCACCCTCACGTTGGTAAGTCCTGGCGGCTCCTCTATTATAATCTTTCGTCCTGGCTGGCTCTGCCTCCGGAGCCTCGAGGTCGGTCGCAGTTGGAGGCCGCCAGCTCCGCCATTAGGCCTCAGCGCAGACGGAGGCAGAGAAGGGGGATACGACAAGAAAAAGGCGCATTCCCCCGAAGGAAGAGACAAAAAACATGTTTCACCCCCCCCCCCACACACATACACAACCTAATAAACTAAAATGTAACTAAAACAGGACAAAAGAAAACACCAAAAAAAGAAAAACCAGACGGACTGCAGGCGAGCCGCAGCTGTCAAGCAGCGCCGATTTCATAATATTTTCATGTCTTCAACCTTGTCCGTATGAGCAATCTCCTCCAGTAGTGCAATGATAAATCTCAACACACCTCCAACTCTGATCACCCCCATCTTAATCATTCCACAACAACTAAACCACTCTGTTTCACTTTTACTCCCTCCCTGAAGGCAAGCCTTAAAACCTATTTTGCTGAACAAGTTTTTTCTTGTTTCGCTCATTCTTCTTCTATGCCAAGATTTGATAGAGCAAGTTTGACCACATTGACCTCCCAATGATTTTAGTTAAAGTGAGAACATATTGGTTTCCATCTGGTTGCCACCATAACCTCTCTCCACACAACTATCCTTTCCCAGCTGTCACTTGGATTAAGAAGGACAACAGAGAGAAGAATATTTTCAAGTTTCTAATAACTTCACAATCTCCCGAAAGAACAGATCGCAACTCATGGGCGGCACAGTGGCGCAGCTGGTAGTACTGCTGCCTCACAGCGCCAGAGACCTGGGTTCAATCCTGACCTGGAGTGTTGTCTATGTGGAGTTTGCATGTTCTCCCTGTAACCGGGTGCTCCAGTTTCTTCCAACATCCCAAAGACATGTGGATTTGCAAGTTAATTGGTGTAATTTAAAATGTAGGGCAGCACAATGGCACAGTGATAGAGCTGCTGCCTTACAGCGCCAGAGACCCAGGTTTGATAGTGACTACGGGAGCTGTCTGTGCGGAGTTTGTACATTCTCCCTCTGACCGTGTGGGTTTCCTTCAGGTTCACAGGTTTCCTCCCACATTCCAAACACGTGCAGGTTTGTGTGTTAATTGGCTTCTGTAAATTGTCCCTAGTGTGTTGGATGAAACTAGTGTATGGGTGATTGTTGGTCAGTGTGGACTCGTTGGGCCGAAGTCCCACACTGTATCTCCAAACTAACCTAAACTAAACTCTGTGAAATTACATCACAGGACTACATGTAAACAAAACATGTACCAATGATGCCGAGTGATCACATATTCAATGGAACAGAGCTAAATTCTGCAATATTACAACCCTTCATCCTGAATGCTGTTGTACAATTAGACAATAAGCAGTAGGAGAAGACTCTGGCTTAACAATGGTGGGCCTTACCAACATCTGTACGGAGTTTGGACGTTCTCCCTGTGACCGCATGGGTTTTCGCCGAGATCTTCGGTTTCCTCCAACACTCCAAAGATGCACAGGTTTGTAGGTTAATTGACTTGGAATAATTGTAAATTCTCCTGAATAAATGTGTAAAATAGTGTTGATGTGCGGGGATCGCTAGTTGGTGCGGACGCAGTGGGCCGAAGGGCCTGCTTCCATGCTGTATCTCTAAACTAAATTACAGTAAATCTCATACAGATTAAACATGTCACTCCAATTCTCAAAACACTGATCAATGAAGGCAAACATACCAAATGCCTTCTTCACCACCCTGTCTACTAGCGTTGCCATTTTCACAGTACTATGCACATGCACCACTTCATATTTCTGTTCTGCAACAGTCCCAGGACCCTACCATTTACTGTGAAAGTCCTGCTTGTTTTTTCTTACAAAAGTGCAACATTTTGCAGATATCTGAATAAAAATCCATCTGCCATTGCTTGACCCATTCTAAATCTCATTCTAATCTTAGATGACTTCATCACTGTACACAACATGACCAATTTTAGTGACATCCACAAACTTACTAACCATGTCCCTTATATTTACATCCAAATCCTTAATACAAATAAACTATAATGTCCCCAACACCAATCCCTGTGACACACCACTTGTTAGAAGCCTCCAGTCTGAGTAACAACTCTCTGACATCACACAAAGATAGACACAAAATGCTGGAGTAACTCAGCGGCACAGGCAGCATCTCTGGAGAGAAGGAATGGGTGATGTTTCGGATCAAGACCTTCAGACTGAGAGCCTGGGGAAAGGGGAACGAGAGATATAGATGGTGATATAGAGAGATATAGAACAAACAAATGAAAGATAGGCCAAAAATTAATGATGATCAAGGAAGCTGTCCATTGTTAGCTGCGGGCTAGGTAAAAACGGGTTACACAGGCAATGAAACTCACCAGGACGCAAGTGAAATTAACACCATCCTCTGTCTCTTACCTTCAAGCCACTTTTGTATCTAATTTGCTAACTCACACTGGATCCCATGTGGTCTAACACTCTAACCTTCCATGCGGTACCTTGTCAAAGGTGCTAAAGTCCATGTAGACACTGTCTACTGCACTGCCCTCTTCACAATCAAGTTCTGCAAAATCATATATCCTACCCCTTACACCATGGCCACTTCCAACAGCAGCAACACCATGCCCCAGAACAGCACAACAGACACTGCTTTCAGATGTCAGAGAAAAAGACGAATGTAATTTGGGGCGGCATGGTAGAGTTGCTGCCTGACAGCGCCAGAGACCCGGGTTAGATCATGACCACGGGTGCTGGCTGTACAGAGTTTGTAGATCCGACTGATCTCTGGTTGTGATAGGATGGTTCAACTGCCTGATAACAGCTGGGAAGAGACTGTTGCTGAGTCTGGAGGTGTACGTTTTCACATTTCTGTACCTCTTACCTGATGGGAGAGGGGGAGAGGGAGTGCGATTCATCCTTGATTTGCCAAGGCAGCATGAAGCATTGTTGGAGTCAATAGAGGGGATGTTGGTTTGTGTGATGGTCTGGGCTGCGTCCACAATTCTCTGCAATATCTTGCGGTCTTGGATGGAGCTGTTTCCAAACAAGGCTGTGATGCATCCTGATAAAATGCTTTCTATGGTGCATCTGTAGAAGTTGGTGAGGGTCGTTGGGAACATGCCAAACTATGCACCAAGTAGAGGTGCTTGGCCTTTGCTTTGATATGGGTGGTCGAGGACAGTGATTCCCAACCTGGGGCCATGTGGCCTCCTTTGGGGGGCCATAGCAAATTTCAGGGGGGCCACAGAAAAATTTGGGGATTAAGGGGGCCACAGGTTCAATGAAGGGGGCCACAGAGCTACCTCCTAAATTTCAGTTCTAATAAATTTAAATCTATGTAGATGAAATATTTTTGATGTTTGTGGAATAGAATAAAAGAGAATATATGTGTAATTAATAGACACTGATATTTTTATGGAAGGTATTATAATATTGAAGTACTTTTTTTCCGCTAATAATGTCAGGGGGAGGGGGCACAGAAAAATTAAAAGATGCCAAGGGGGCCATGAGCTAAAAAAGGTTGGGAACCACTGGTCTAGGACACATTGTGGGCAATATTTACCCTGAGGAACTTGAAGTTTTCAGCCATCTCTACATTGGTGCCATCAATGTATATTGGGGTATGTGTACCGCTTCTCTGACCCCAGGCGCATGTGGCAAGGAATCAAATCCCTTGCCGATTACCATAAAGTTAACACCCCTCCCCCAGACAACGCCACCCTTCCTGACGAGCTAAACCATTTCTATGCTCGCTTTGACCGGGACAACAAAACCCCAGCCATCAAAGTTGCTCCACCCCCGAATGAACAACCCCTCAGTCTCTCCACCTCTGCTGTACAAGATGCACTGGGCAAGGTGAATGAGCACAAAGCTGCCGGCCCCGATGGCATCCCTGGCCGGGTTCTTAGGGCATGTGCTGGACAACTATCCCCAGTCTTCACCGACATTTTCAATCTCTCACTGGCCCAGGGTGTTGTCCCCACTTGCCTCAAGACATCAACTATCGTGCCAGTGCCCAAACAGTCAGCCACAGGGAGTCTCAACGATTTCCGCCCAGTGGCACTCACCCCTGTCATTGCTAAGTGCTTTGAGCGGCTGATCTTGGCTCACCTCAAAGCCAGCCTCCCCCCCACACTGGACCCCCATCAGTTTGCCTACCGGGCCAACAGGTCTACAGAGGACGCCATATCGGCGGCCCTACACTCTGCCCTGACCGACCTGGACAACAACAACTCCTACATCAGGTTGCTGTTCATTGATTACAGCTCTGCCTTTAACACTGTCATCCCCGCCAGCTTGATCACCAAACTCAGCGGACTTGGCATCTCCACCTCCCTCTGCAACTGGACACTGGATTTCCTCACCAACAGACCACAGTCTGTCAGGGTCAACAACCTCACCTCCTCCACTATAACACTGAACACCGGCGTGCCACAGGGCTGTGTGCTCAGCCCTCTCCTCTACTCCCTCTTCACCCACGACTGCATCCCTAAGTACGGATCCAACGCCATCATTAAGTTTGCTGACGACACCACGGTGGTAGGACTGATCAGTGACAATGATGAGTCAGCCTACAGAGAGGAGGTCCAGCACCTGACAACCTGATGTGCCAACAATAACCTCGTCCTCAACTCCAAGAAGACGAAGGAAATTATTGTCGACTTCAGGAAGGTCAGAGGAGGCAGTCATACCCCCATCCATATAAACGGGACTGAGGTGGAGCGCGTCTCCAGCTACAAATTCCTCGGGGTACATATCTCGGAGGATTTGTCCTGGTCCCTCAACACCTCCAAGCTGATCAAAAAGGCACAGCAGCGCCTTTACTTCCTGAGGAGGCTCAAGAAAGCCCACCTGTCCCCCCAGATCCTGACCAACTTCTACCGCTGTACCATCGAGAGCATCCTGACCACCTGCTTCACGGTATGGTACAGCAGCTGCACTGTTGCGGACAGGAAGGCACTACAACGGGTGGTGAAAACCGCGCAGCCCATCATCGGTGCCCCGCTCCCTGCCATGGATGCCCTCCACCGAAAACGGTGTCTGAGACGGGCCGAGAAGATCATTAAAGACCCCTCCCACCCCAACCATGGACTGTTTGCCCTCCTCCCATCAGGGAGGCAGTACAGGAGCCTCAGGTCTCGTACCAGTAGGATGAGGAACAGCTTCTACAATTATACCATCACATTGCTGAACTCGGAGTCCCGCCGATAGATTTCTCCGGTCCCTCCGTCCCCATTGTATAATTATTCTGTATTTTTGATTATTCTGTATCTTCTTTTTTTTTAATTTCTATATGCACTACTACTACGGACTGACGCAAAACTGCATTTCGTTGTACCCATACTCAGTATTTGTGCAATGACATTAAAGTTGAATTGAATTGAATTGAATTGACTGCCTGAAGTCGATCACAATCTCCCTTGTTTTGTTGACATTGAGGGAAAGATTATTGCCTTGGCACCAGGACACGATGTTCTCGATCTCCTTCCTGTACTCCATGTATCTGTGGAGGCACTTGCACAAAATCTGATTAAATGTTTATCTTTTTAGTTTAGTTTAGTTAGGACAGAATTCAGGAGAATTTTCTTCACATCCTAAGTGTGGAGAAACTGAGATTGTCTGCAATAGGCTGATGAGACCAAATTGTTCAATATATTTGTATACTTACATATAGTTTGATTATCCAAAGGGATGCAGGAATTTGCAGAGAAAGATGGAACAATGCAGAGAATTTGGATGATCAGCTAAGATGACATTGAATGGGAACACAGGATTGTTCCTTTTACTTCTACGTTCTAATGCTTTAATTTAGTTTAGAGATACAGCACGGAAACAGGCCCTTCGTCCCATTGATTGCTGACCAGCGATCCCCGCAAGTTAACACTATCCTATACACACCAGGGACAATTTACATTTATACCAAGCCAATTAACTTACAAATCTGCACGTCTTTGGAGGTCACGTAGGTCACAGGGAGAACGTACAAGAAGAGTCTCGACCCGAAAAGTCACCAATTCCTTCTCTCCAGACATGCTGCCTGTCCCGCTGAGTTACTCCAGCATTTTGTGTCTACCTTCGGGAGAACGTATAAACTCCGTACAGACAGCACAGGATCAAACCCGGGTCTCTGGCGCTGTAAGGGAGCAACTCTACCAGTGTGTGCAACCCTGTATAGATACTGGCTGGTTTGTTGAGTACTTCCAGGATTTTCTGTTTTTATTTGTATGGTGTAGTTACTTTTATGTTGGCATTCAAATTAATGATTGCTATTTCAGTAACTAAATCTACTTTGCTGATCTCTCTGGAGTACGGACTTAATTTACTCATTACCATCCAAGTAGAAAATCACCAATTAAATAGAGAAGAAGTGATTCAGCCCAAAACAAGACCAGCAGTGATTTTGTATTACATCCTTGGGTGCTGAACAAGTTGCATTTAATATCTCCTTCCCACAAGGAACATTCCCGATTACTTAACTACCGCATACATTCTACTTGGAGTGTCACACAGTCACGGAACTCTTTATTATTCACCAGAATTTACCGTTATTCAGCCATAAAATTGGGATTTTGGATTTCCAAGTAACATGCATTTTCTCGATCAGAATAATGGCATATCATATAATTAGAAGGACTGTCAAATAAGATTATTTGCCCAAAGATCTTGCATTTACAGAACGCATTTGAAATTCTCAGATTATCCCGACATCCTTCACAGTTGATAAATTGCTTTTGGTAAAACATTACGGTTATTGTTATTTGTGCGTTGCAGATCCCATGAGATGTGTGAGGATTCAATCCATTACGATGGGATTGGACAAGCAGTAAATGTGGGCTCTTCGGCCCCAATGTCCATCATAGGCATTGGACTAGCCAAACAGAAAACGCTTCCCTCTCGATTAGAAACACAGGCAAGGCATTTAATATAGAACATAGAATACAGACAATACAATGTTATTAATGGAGTTGTGCGGGGCTTCAAAAATCCCACTGTCCGAAATCTTCGCGCGTGAACGACCTGTCAGCCCGCAGGCGCATTGAGGGCGTACGCAGCGTCTCGATGGGTGTACGGAGCATCTTGACGTTGTACGCAGCTTCTTGGCGTACAACTAGCGCGTGGCGTTGCGCGATGACATCACCGCCCGGCGTGCCATTGCGCGATGACGTCACCGCCTGACGCCATGAGACTTCCAAATTCAGTCGGACCGCCTCCTGCCCAGCTGATTGGTGAGTATGATGTCGGGACCAGCCCCGCACAACTCCAGACGGCTCCGCGGTTCGAATTGGGACCGGCCCCGTGCGGCCGTACGCCTCAAGTGACCACGTTTGGTCGTGCTAGACGCATGCAATCGCATGCTGGTGGGACAGACCCTTCACTGTGATGGATGTATGTTTAAACTGTGTTAAGTGTGGGTCTTGGTTTTTTTTGTAATGTTAAGACTGTAGAAAATGCAATTTCATTCAAACCAAGCTGTTTGAATGACAATAAAAGGCATTCTATCCTATTCTTCGATTTTTCATCGATGGGAAAAATCCTCGGCACCTGATGAGCGGAGGGGGACTGAGTAAGATGGCCAACAATCACAGCCATACGTGATAGCATTTTTTCTTCAATCAATATAAAGCGCAAACAGGAAGTGGTCAAGATTAGACTTTTAATTATATAGAAGGGAAGGCAACTTTAATTAGGCAACTTTAATTCTTAGCTGTGCATATGATGGGGGTGGTGGGGGTGGGGGGGGGAGGGGTGGGGGGGGGAGGGGTGGGGGGAGGGGTGGGGGGGGGAGGGGTGGGGGGAGGGGGGGGGGGGGGTGGGGGGGGGGGGTGGGGGGGGGGGGGGGGGTGGGGGGGGGGTGGGGGGGAGGTGGGGGTTGGGGGGGGGGTGTTCTAAGAGTACACCTAGCAATTATATACCTGTTAGTTTGATGTCAGTGGTGGGCAAATTAATGGAAAGGATACTTAGAGATAACATATATAATCATCTGGATAAACAGGGTCTGATTAGGAACAGTCAACATGAATTTGTGCCTGGAAGGTCATGTTTGACTAATCTTCTTGAATTTTTTGAAGAGGTTACTAGGGAAATTGATGAGGGTAAAACGGTGGATGTTGTCTATATGGACTTCAGTAAGGTCTTAGACAAGGTTCCACTTGGAAGGTTGGTTAAGAAGGTTCAATTGTTGGGTATTAATAGTGGAGTAGCAAGATTGATTCAACAGTGGCTGAATGGGAGATACCAGAGAGGTTGGTCTTTATTCTTTGGAGCGCAGAAGGTTAAGGGGGGACTTGATAGAGGTCTTTAAAATGATGAGAGGGATAGACAGAGTTGACGTGGACAAGCTTTTTCCATTGAGAGTCGGGAAGATTCAAACAAGTGGACATGATTTGAGAATTAAGGGACAAAAGTTTAGGGGTAACATGAGGGGGAACTTCTTTACCACTTTTAGAGTGGTAGCTGTGTGGAATGAGCTTCCAGTGGAAGTGGTGGAGGCAGGTTTGATTTTATGAGATGTTGTTATTCCAGATGGATGGGGAAGGAATGGAGGGTTATGGTCTGAGTGCAGGTAGATGGGACTAGGTGAGAGTAAGTGTTTGGCACGGACTAGAAGAGCCGAGCTGGCCTGTGTCCGTGCTGTAATTGTAATATGGTTATATTATATGGTTATAATTCGGCAAGGCAACTTTAATTAGGCAAGGCAACTTTAATTAGGCAAGGCAACTTTAATTAGCAAGCAACTTTAATTAGGCAAGGCAACTTTAATTCGGCAAGGCAACTTTAATTAGGCAAGGCAACTTTAATTAGGCAACACAGCTTTAGCATTTCCAAATCAAAGGCAACACAGCTTTAGCATTTCCAGACCAGAGGCAACACAGCTTTAGCATTTCCAAACCAAAGGCAACACAGCATAGCATTTCCAAACTAAAGGCAACACAGCTTTAGCATTTTAAACTATATTTTCAAACCATATTAAGGGCACTGTTCACTCACAGTTTAACAGACATGTGTTCAGTGTTATTCACAGCTCAGGCTGAGAGACATGACCCTCTCGCTTCCCTCATTTTGCAGAGACTGACTGGGGTACTCAACACTTACGGGTTTTATAGTCCCTCCGGAAGGGGCGTGGCCTTCAGGAGTGAAAATCTCAACATTTTTTAAACACAAATAACTCTTTTATTTTTCATCGATGGGAAAAATCATCTTGTCCTGCGCAGCGGAGGGGGGACTCTAAGTAAGATGGCCAAAAATCACAGCCGTAAGTTGCAGCATTTTTTCCAAAATCAATATACAGAACAGGAAGTGGTCAAGATCAGACTTTTAGTAATATAGATGGTCAAATAGGTTGTATAAGGAAGGTAGACAAAAATGCTGGAGAAAATCAGCGGGTGCGGCAGCATCTATGGAGCGAAGGAAATAGGCAACGTTCCTGGCCGAAACCCTTCAGACTGATGCAGGGGGGGGGGGGGGGGGGGGGGGAAGAGAAAGGAAGAGGAGGAGCCAGAGGGCTGAGGGAGAGCTGAGAAGGGGAGGAGACAGCAAGAGCTACCGGAAATTGTAGAAGTAAATGTTCAAGCCGCTGGGGTGCAGACTGCCCAAGCGGAATATGAGGTGCTACACCTCCAATTTCCAGTGGTACTCACTCTGGCCATGGAGGAGGCCCAGGACAGAAAGGTTGGATTTGGATTGGGAGGGGGAGTTGAAGTGCTGAGCCACAGGGAGCTCAGCGGACCGAGCGCAGGTGTTTGGCGAAACGATCGCCAAGCCTATGCTTGGTCTCACCAATGTAGATCAGTTGACATCTAGAGCAGCGGATGCAATAGATGAGGTTGGAGGAGGTGCAGTTGAACCTCTGTCGCATCGGGAATGATTGCTTGGGTCCTTGAATGGAGTCGTGAGGGGAGGTAAAGCGACATGTGTAGCATCTCCTGCGGTTGCAAAGGAAAGTGCCCGGGGAGGGGGTGGTGCGGGTGGGAAGGGAAGAATTAACCAGGGAGTTACGAAGAGAGCGGACTTTGCAGAAAGCAGACAGGGGGGGAAATGGAAAGATGTGGCGAGTGGTGGGGTCACGTTGGAGGTGGCGAAAATGGCGAAGGACTATTTGTTGTATGTGACGGCTAGTGAGGTGGAAGGTAAGGACTAGGGGGATTCTGCCCTTGTTCCGAGTGGGGGGATGGGGAGAGAGGGCAGTGTTGCGGCGTATTGAAGAGACCCTGGTGAGAGCCTCATCAATGGTAGGGGAGGGGAAGGGGTGTTTTGAAATAACAGTGATGCATTTAGCTTCTGAAAAAGGGTCTTGACCCGAAACGTCACCCATTCCTTCTATCCAGAGGTGCTGCCTGTCCCGCTGAGTTACTCCAGCAATTTGTGCCAACTTTGGTGTAAACCAGCACCTGCAGTTCCTTCCTACACATTCAGCTTGTCCTCACAGCTCATGAGGCAATTGAAGTGTTATTCTTTTCCTCCTTTAGCAGCAGTATCAGGATTGGCGATCAGTCTTGTGTACAGTGCAGATTATTTTTAGGAAGCCTGGTATAGAATAAACAAACCCGCCAATTTGTTTTTGATTTCACCAAGCTTCTAACACCTGATGACCCGTTTTACACCCTCATTAAGGACGTGTTTATGCCTTCTGATGTACTCTCTGCTGTTGTGTCAAAGAACATAAATAAGACAGGCATGGTGCCATGCAGTCTATGCAATGACCTGCCTTATAAAAAGAATTCTCACCACCGGTTCATTTAATGGCTTTGCACTTCATACCTGACACGTCTTGTTTCAAATTTATGATGGACAGTTGCAACCTTTGCAGCCGTACTTCATCATGTCAGTAAGACTGGAGCTAGCAAGAATACAAAAGCTGTTTTCCCCTGATCTAAACTAGGATACTTCACAGGTGTCTAAGTAACAGAAGCTTTGCAGGCTCAGATGTATTCTACTCTGGGGAAGGCTGTAATTCCCTCCCACTTACAAGGATAATGGGTAACTCATATGTTATCACTTATAACATAGTGCAGAGCCTGAATTTTTTTTCCAAACGTACAACTTTAGTTTAGTTTAGAGATACAGAGCGGAAACAGGCCCTTTGGCCCACTGAGTCGGCACTGACCAGCGATCCCCGCAGATTCACACTATCCTACATACACACCAGGGATAATTTTACATTTATACCAAACCAATTAACCTACAAACCTGTGTGTCTCTTGGAGTGTGGGAGGAAAGTGAAACTCCGTACAGACAGCAACCATAGTCAGGATCAAACCCGGGTCTCTGGCACTGCAAGGCAGCAACTCTACCACTACGCCACCATGCTACCCTGAAATGTAAATCTGAAGGGTGGCATACGTGTGGAAAGAGACAAGGGGAAGGGCCAAAGGGGGGGATAAAAGGAAAATGGGGGACTCAGAGATGGGAGGATTGTGTGATGAATGGAAAGAGGAGGGGAAAGAAACAGTGTTCGAAATATGTGCCCACTGGGTGGAGGAGGGGGGTGGGGATGCAAAGAGAAGGGGGCAGTAGGGACTATTGCTTAAAATTTGGGAATACTGTGTTCATTTCATTGTGCTGCAGGTGACTCAAACAGGATTTGAGATGTTGTTATTCCAGTTTGCATGTGGCCTCAGTGTAGCAGCACAGAAGGCCGAGGACAGTAAGGTCAGAATGGGAATGGGAATGGGAATGGGAAGGGGAGCTAAACCTGATAGCACCTGGGATCTCCAGCACACCTTGGCTATTCAGAGTGCAGGTGTTCGGCAAAATGGTCATCTGATCTACACTTTGTCTCACCGAGCAGACGCAACCAGGACCAGTGAATTCACAACAAATTGGGCTGAAGGGTCTGTTACCTTGCTGCATTACACTATGACTATAGCTGGTCTGTGGATAGTGAAAATTAGATAATGCTACAGAGCAAGAATGCCAACTAGATGTTGTTAGCTATCAAGGATATTAAACTGGAGGTGTACTTGGGGCTTCCAAGCTTGGTAGCAGCCCACCAGGCCCTTCTACACTGTGATAAACCAGGCCTGCAGGATCTGTGCTCTCAGCAAACCACTGGGTCTTGGCTCATGTAGGAAGGAACTGCAGATGCTGGTTTAAACGGAAGATACACTCAAAAAGCTGGAGTAACTCAGCGGGACAGGCAGCAGCTCTGGAGAGAAGGAATAGGTGACGTTTTGGATCGAGACCGGTCTTGACCCGAAACGTCACCCATTCCTTCTCTCCAGAGATGTTGCCTGTCCCGCTGAGTTACTCCAGCTTTTTGTGTCTATCTTGGGTCTTTGCTCTTGGCAAGGCTGTCAGGTGTTCTTGTCAGCCATCAAGTCCAACCTTGCTCTCATCCACCCACCTAATGTCCATTCTTGCACATTCCCACATTGGCTACCAGGCCCACCCTTGTACAGATCCATAGCACCCACCCAGAGCTTCCCTTCTGCCCATGTAGACTCAAGCACAAAGAAAACATCAGAGTAAGTTAAACATACAAAAAACTTTCACTAGAGTAGTGATAAACAAAATAACAAGGCTCAACAAGGGAGGAAAAATCCAAGGCTGAGCAAAGACAGGTGCAAAAGTCAGCATTTATATAGGGAACTCAATCGGTAACACACATGATAATGATACACAGGTGAAAATACTTACCATTATTTAACACAAGACAACACAGTCTGTGCCGCCCTCAGTGGTCAGCAAGTGGATCAGCAGGCACCGTGATGTACACAAAGGGTGGTGGGGACTTGTGACACATTGCCACGGGTGCTGGTGGTGGAGGCAGATACAATGGTGATGTTTAAGAGGCTTTAGATAGGCACATGGAAGTGCAGGGAATAGAGGAATATGGATCATGTGCAGTCAGATGAGAACAGTTCAGCGAGGCATCATGTTTGGCACAGACATTGTGGGCCAAAGGGCCAGTTCCTGAGCTGTACTGTTCTATGGTCCATGTTCAAACCACGGCACTATTGATGATGAGCAAGGCTCAGCTCTCTTGTTCTTTATTTGCACAATATTGTTTGATGTAGTGTTAGAGAAATGGTATGGTTTAATACTCTAAGAGTTGTACCATCACCTATGTTTGTAAGATCTCCATATCATTCATAGATTATCATAGAGTCAATACAGCGTGGAAACAGGCCATTCGGCCAAATTTTCCCATGCCAATCAAAATGCCCCATCTGCACTAATCCCACCTGCCTGCGTTTGGCCCGTATGCCTCTAAACCTATTCTATCCATGTACTTGCCGAAATGTTTCCTAATAGTTGCGCTAGTACCAGCCTCAACTACCTCCTCCGGTAAAATGGTCCATACACCCTCCACCCTTTGTGCAAACAAGTTACCCGTTAGACCCAATTAAATCTTTCCCCCCTATGCTTAAACTTATGTCCTCTGGTTCTCGATTCTCCTACTCTGGGCAAAAGACTGTGCATCTACCCGATCTATTCCTCTTGTGATTTTGTACACCTCTATAAGTCACCCCTCATCCACCTGCTCTGCAAGGAATAAAGTCCTAGCCTGCTCAACCTCTCCTTATAGCTCAGGCCCTCGAGTCCTGGTAACATCCTCGTAAATCTTCTCTGCACCATGTCCAGCTTGACAACATTTTTCCTGTAACATGATAACCAAAACTGAACACTATATGCAAATGTGGTCTCACCAATGTCTTATACAACTGTAATATGATCTTCCATCTTCTAACATAATAGGTAGACAAAATTGCTGGAGAAACTCAGCGGGTGCGGCAGCATCTATGGATGTGAAGGAAATAGGCAATGTTTCGGGCCGAAACGTTGCCTACTTCCTTCGCTCCATAGATGCTTCCACACCCGCTGATTTTCTCCAGCAATTTTGTCTACCTTCGATTTTCCAGCATCTGCAGTTCTTTCTTGAACATTCTAACGTAATAGTCTGACTGATGAAGACCAATGTGCCAAAAGCCTTTTTGGCCACCCTATCTACCTGTGACGCCACCTTCAAGGATCTCTGCATCTGCTCTCCCAGATCCCTCTGCCATTCCAGCAGGTTATTTTGTCCTAACTCCTATTAAACATCCAGAGCTGCATTAGTTTAGTTTAGTTTAGAGATACAGGCCCTTCAGCCCAACTGTTTGACTTTGCAAAAATGCAACACCTCACATTTCTCTGTATTAAATTCCATCAGCTATTCCTCGGTCCGCCTGTCCAGCTGATCGTGATCCAGCTGTAACCTTTGATAACCATCTTCACTATCTACAATACCACCCACTTTTATGTCATCTGCAAACTTGCTGATCATGCCTTGTACGTTCTCATCCAAATTGATGATCCAGATTGAACTTTGAATATCCCATTAAACCTTAGGGTTGGCTGGGTGGTAGACAAAGAGAAGGCTAAGTTTACAGTTACCATCGACATTGCCTCTAGGAAGAAGGTCTCTGGTTACCTCAAAGCTGGAGCAGGATTCCCCTCCTGAGAGTTGAAGGTGTGTGAGAACATTCTCTTCCACAAGAGTCAGATTTTGTCTACATTCATTGCATATGTGGTGCAGTAGTTGCTTTACACTATGATCTGTTTCAGCTCCGAGCAACATTTTGTCTGCAGTCATGGTACCTAAGTCTAGTTCTGATCCCACATTATGGGTATTATCAGAGTGCGTGATTCTCAACTGTTTCACACCAGTCACGACAGCCTCGAAGGTTTTGCCATTATCAGAAGGTCCATCATTCCCTCAGGTTCTTTCGAGTCTTGCCCTAGCAATCTCGCTTTCTGCTGGTTCGCCATCAAGCGTAATTCTTGGGATGGCGGGACTGTCATATGTTGATAGAATGGTGTGGCTGGGCTTATTTACTCTGGAATTTAGAAGGATGTGAGGGGATCTTATTGAAATATAAAATTATTAAGGGTTTGGCAGTTTGGCAAAAGTTTGGCATCCCAGTTTGGCAAAAGCATAAATCAAGGAAGGTAGTGCATCCGTGGATAACAAGGGAAATCAGGGATAGTATCAAAACAAAAGATGAAGTACAAATCAGCCAGATAAAGCAGAGGACTGGGAGAAATTCAGAGTCCAGCAGAGGAGGACAAAAGGCTTAATTAGGAAATGGAAAATAGATTCTGAAAGAAAACTGGCAGGGAACATAAAAACTGACTGCAAAAGTTTTTATAGATATGTGAAGAGGAAAAGATTAGTTCAAACAAATGTAGGTCCCTTGTAGTCAGAAACAGGAAAATTGATCATGGGGAACAAGGACATGGCAGACCAATTGAATAACTACTTTGGTTCTGTCTTCACTAAGGAAGATATAAATAATCTGCCGGAAATAGCAAGGGACCAGGGGTTAAATGAGATGGAGGAACTGAGTGAAATCCAGGTTAGCCGGGAAGTGGTGTTAGGTAAATTGAATGTATTAAAGGGCGATAAATCCCCAGGGCCACATAAGTTGCATCCCAGAGTAGCCGCAGAAATAGTGGATGCATTAGTGATAATTTTTCAAAACTCTTTAGATTCTGGAGTAGTTCCTGAGGACTGGAGGGTAGCTAATGTGACCCCACTTTTTAAAAAGGGAGGGAGAGAGAAAACAGGGAATTACAGACCAGTTAGTCTAACATCGGTGGTGGGGAAAATTCTGGTGTCAGTTATTAAAGATGGGATAGCAGCACATTTGGAAAGTGGTGAATTCATTGGACAAAGTCAGCATGGATTTATGAAAGGTAAATCATGTCTCACGAATCTTATAGAATTTTTCGAGGATGTAACTAGTAGAGTGGATAAGGGAGAACCAGTGGATGTGTTATATCTGGACTTTCAGAAGGCTTTCGACAAGGTCCCACATAAGAGATTAATATGCAAACTTAAAGCACACGGTATTGGGGGTTCAGTATTGATGTGGATAGATAAATGGCTGACAGACAGGAAGCAAAGAGTAGGAGTAAACAGGTCCTTTTCACAATGGCAGGCAGTGACTAGTAGGGTACCGCAAGGCTCAGTGCTGGGACCCCAGCTATTTACAATATATATTAATGATCTGGATGAGGGTATTGAATGCAACATCTCCAAGTTTGCGGATGACACAAAGCTGGGGGGCAGTGTTAGCTGTGAGGAGGATGCTAGGAGGCTGCAAGGTGACTTGGATAGGTTGGGTGAGTGGGCAAATGCATGGCAGATGCAGTATAATGTGGATAAATGTGAGGTTATCCACTTTGGTGGCAAAAACATGAAAGTTATCTGAATGGTGGCCGATTAGGAAAAGGGGAGATGCAACGAGACCTGGGTGTCATGGTACACCAGTCATTGAAAGTAGGCATGCAGGTGCAGCAGGCAGTGAAGAAAGCAAATGGTATGTTAGCATTCATAGCAAAAGTATTTGAGTATAGGAGCAGGGAGATTCTACTGCAGTTGTACAGGGTCTTGGTGAGACCACACCTGGAGTATTGCATACAGTTTTGGTCTCCTAATCTGAGGAAAGACATTCTTGCCATAGAGGGAGTACAGAGAAGGTTCACCAGACTGATTCCTGAGACGGCAGGACTTTCATATGAAAAAAGACTGGATAGACTTGGCTTGTACATGCCAGAATTTAGAAGATTGAGGGGGGATCTATAGAAACTTACAAAATTCTTAAGGGGTTGGACAGGCTAGATGCAGGAAGATTATTCCCGATGTTGGGGAAGTCCAGAACTAGGGGTCACAGTTTAAGGATAAGAGGGAAGTCTTTTAGGACCGAGATGAGAACATCATTTTTTACACAGAGAATGGTGTATCTGTGGAATTCTCTGCCATAGAAGGTAGTTGAGGCCAGTTTATTGGTTATATTTAAGAGGGAGTTAGATGTGGCCCTTGTGGCTAAAGGGATCAGGGGGTATGGAGAGAAGGCAGGGATGGGATACTGAGTTGGATGATCAGCCATGATCATATTGAATGGGCCGAATGGCCTACTCCTGCACCTATTTTCTATGTTTCTATGTTTCTATGTTTCTATGTTTGGACACGCTAGAGGCAGGAAACATGTTCCTGATGTTGGGGGAGTCCAGAACCAGGGGCCACAGTTTAAATATAAGGGGTAAGCCATTTAGAACAGAGATGAGGAAATACTTTTGCACACAGAGAGTTATGAGTCTGTGGAATTCTCTGCCTCCGAGGGCGGTGGAGGCCGGTTCTCTGGATGCTTTCAAGAGAGAGTTATATAGAGTTCTTAAAGGTAGCGGAGTCAAGGGATATGGAGAGAAGGCAGGAACGGGGTACTGATTGTGGATGATCAGTCATGATCACATTGAATGGCGGTGCTGGCTCGAAGGGCCAAATGGCCTACTCCTGCACCTATTGTCTATTGTAGGACCATGTACTATTGACCCTGACCTTTTAGCCCTGCTTCCATTCCTGCCCTTCATAACATACATCGCATTTCCTGGATAACATTCTGTACTGCCAATGGAGGTGTATTTCCTATAACAATTTCTACAACAGATGCTTAAAGCAATGGTCTATATAAAGAACAGTGTATTTCATAGCAACTGTCAGTCAATAGGATGGCAAACTTCATTGACATAATGGTTCCTGAAATTTCAATTACTGTTGCTGCTAACATTAAGAATTGTTTGTTGTCGCACACAAAGCTTCATAAATCAACAACATGTATCCAAGACTCAATTGTTTTCTCACAAAAACTTGTAAATTGAACCTTCATAAATCAAAGGATACCTGCAAATCTTTACACTTTTCAATCCACATTGTTGAGTTTAGTTTAGTTTAGTTTAGTTTAGTTTATAGATACAGCACGGTAACAAGCCCTTCGGCCCACCAGTCCGCGCCAACCAGCGATCCCCGCACATTAACACTATCCTACTCCCACCAGGGACAATGTTTACACTTACCAAGCCAATTAACATACATACCTGTACGTCTTTGGAGTGTGGGAGGAAACCGAAGATCTCGGAGATAACCAACGCAGGTCACGGGGAGAACGTACAAACTCTGTACAGACAGCACCTGTAGTCGGGATCGAACCCTGGACTCAGGCGCTGCATTCGCTGTAAACCAGCAACTTTACCGCTGCACCACTATAGATTTTGGGAGAATTTGTCATGCAGAGATGAAGCTCTATTGGGTTTCCAAAGTTTGCATGAAGGAACTATGTGAATACTTGTGAATATATTGCAGGAATATGTACTGAAACATTTTTAAGCAGGTATCAAGCTTGATATGTGTAAGAAGGAACTTCAGATGCTGGTTTAAACTGAAGATAGACACAAAAAGCTGGAGTAACTCAGCGGGTTAGGCAGTATCTCTGGAGAGAAGGAATGGGTGACATTTCTGGAGCAGGGCCTTGACCCGAAACCTCACCTATCCCTTCCCTCCAGAGATGCTGCCTGTCCTGCTGAGTTAATCCAGTTTTTTTTGTCTATCAAGCTTGATGTGTTGGATTATCTGTTGCATTACTTTTAATTGTTAGAGCAGATTACTATCACGTATTCATACAACTGACTAAATTTGATGAGCCTTGGGATTTATTGGCTTAGCGAGGCATGTTAAAGTATCTATTTTTCATTGGAGAAATGTTTATAAAACTCTCACTTGCAAATAAATGCACCTGCAGTTGCATAAATGAGAACATTTATGCCTCTTGGAGATCACTTGACGATCAAAATTAATTATTGTTTCCCTCCTTTCCACAAACCAATGTATTCATAGAGGTTTTTTGTAGGCATTGACTGGAAGGGTGTGAATACCGTGGGAAGCTCACCATTTCATGCTTACTGCTGCCCTAAGAGGCCGTTTTGAAAGAAACTTCATTGACGTGCTTTAGAGGGCATTTTAAATAATAACATTCTTATGTGCTGTACTGTTAAGTTTCTTCCCTAGCTGATATTAATAAGACAAAATTCAGCAGCTTCTAATTTCGACCTTTACTTTAAAAAAATTAAAATTCTTAAACTGCCAGTTTTCATGTTCTTCTTTGCTCTCATTTATTTTATAAGTGCCTCATTACATTCTCTCAACTTTAGTTTAGTTTAGAGATACAGAAAGGAAACAGGCCCTTCGGCCCACCGAGTCCGCACCGACCAGCGATCTCCGCACATTAACACTAGCCTACACACACTAGGGAGAATTTACATTTATACCAAGCCAATTAACCTACAAACCTGTACGTCTTTGGAGTGTGGAAGGAAACCGAAGATCTTGGAGAAAACCCACGCAAGTCACGGGGAGAACGTGCAAACTCCATACAGGCAGCACTTGTAGTTGGGGTTCGAACCCGGGTCTCTGGCGCTAAAAGTGGTGTTAGACAGCAATTCTACTGCTGCGCCACTGTGGGTATGTGCAAGCAGCTCTTAGTGCACAGAACAGGAACAGAATCATAGACTTATGCAGCATAGAAACAGGCCGATCAGCCCTGAAGTCTGAAGAAGGGTCTCGACCCGAAACGTTACCTATTCCTTTTCTCCAGAGATGCTGTCTGACCCGCTGAGTTCCTCCAGCTTTTTGTGTCTATCTTCGATTTAAATAAGCATCTGAGTTCTTTCCTACACAGTGTTTAGGAAGGAACTGCAGATGCTGGAAAATCGAGGGTAGACAAAAATGCTGGAGAAACTCAGCGGGTGCAGCAGCATCTATGGAGCGAAGGAAATAGGCAACGTTTCGACCCGAAACGTTGCCTATTTCCTTCGCTCCATAGATGCTTTGCACCCGCTGAGTTTCTCCAGCATTTTTGTCCTTCCTACACAGCCCTACTTAACAATGTCCCACACTCTATGAGTAGAAAAAAACATGATCAGAACAGCTGCAAGATGTCTGCCAATTATGAAGGCTAAAATAGGATCAGTTTTGAAACGGTTCTGAATGGCCCAAGTTCCCAAGCTACTGCAACAGAAGGGAGTTCACCTTGATGGTGTCCTAACGTTAGAAATCCCCACACAATGTGGACTGGCCTTAATTGAACTTGGCTGCCGAGCTCCTGATTAAAGAGAAATACCAAAGTGTCAAGATACAGCCGGAAACCTATTAAAATCCACAGCGGTTTTCATCTTGCACAATTTTAATCGCACCCACAAAAAAAAAAATTACATTTACAATAAATAGCCTCCAGGCTAGAGCAAACTGGCCTCAATGGAAATCAAACACAGTAAAATTAAATAGCATTGACATGTCGGCAACTGCGCTGGCATTTAAATGATAATGCTGATTGACAAAATGTAGAATTCATTTTTGCTGAAAACAGGGAGTATATAATTTGCTGCTCCAAAGACACAAAGGACCTTGTCATTACATTGAGCATGTACACTCAGATTGACTCCACCAACAAATTTCTTGAAGAGAGGCCAAGCTGCAAAGGTCAGAAGATGATGGATCGATCAGCTCACAGAAAAACAGAAAATGCTGGAAACATTCAACAATTCGAGAGCAACTGTGGTAAGATTCGGTGGGCGGCAGTGCGGTAGAGTTACTGCCTGACAACGCTTTCAGCTCCAGAGACCCGGGTTCGATCCCGACTACGGGTTTTGTCTGTATGGAGTTTGTATGTTCTCCCCGTGACCGCGTGGGTTTGCTCCGAGATCTTCGGTTTCCTCCCACACTCTAAAGACGTACAGGTTTGTAGGTTAATTGGCTTTGATCCTAGTATGTGTAGGATAGTGTTAATATGCGGGGATCGCTGGTTGGTGCAGACTCGATGGTCCAAAGTGCCTGTTTCTTCACTGTATCTCTAAAAGGTGGCACCATAGAGTGTGGCAGCCTTGCCTGCAGCTGTTTGTTTTTCACCCCTTTTTTATTTTTAGCGTGTTAAAAGTTTTGTTTTGGAGGCATTTTAATCTTTTTATCTGGAGGGGATGGTAGGGGGGTGGGGGGAAGGGGGAAACCGTTTTTTTTCCAGTCCCAACTGGGCGAGGATGCATCCTTCCTCCGAGCCGCATCTTCACCCCCTCCTCGCAGCCTACCACCTGGATTGGTGCAGTCTTTCCTGCCGGAGGCCGCCCAGCTTCAGCGGCAGCACAGCACTGTACCATTGCGGAGCGGGGCGATGCCTTACCTGGGTTGCGGTCTCCAGTAGCAAGCGGCCGTTTCGGAACTCCAAGCCGCTGAGAGCGTTCTTCCGACGCTAGAATTCCATCATCCCGACGAAAGGGCCGGAATCATCGGGCTGCCATAGCAGCGACTGCAGAGGCCTTAAATAGGCCCCAATCACAGGTGAACATGGAGGAAGTAGACTGAACTTTTCTGCCTTCCCTCACAGTGGGAAACGTTGATCCCGCTGTGGGGGGATGTTTTTATGTTTAATGTTAAATTCTATAATGTTGTGTTTATTTTATTGGTGTGCTGCAATGGCAACTCAAATCTCACTACACCAATTGGTGTATGTGACAATAAATGTCCTTTGTCCTTTGTCCTTGTCCTTTAAACTAAATTAAACAAAACTAAGAATTAGTCAAAATTTTAGGTCCATGATCCTTTCAGAGTACCAATGGTAGATCCGGTGTTAATTCTGTTTCTCACAGATGTTGCCGGCCTGCTGAGTGTTTAGGGCATTTCTGTTTCTATGTCAGATCTCCAGCATCTACGGGTCTTGGATTCTCATTTACAGAGAGATTCTCTTTTGGCCTTAATTTGCTATATTTTGAAGTGTGTTTCATAAAGACAAGATTTCCCAGGATTTCTCAGAAAGCTACACTGAATAAGAGATGTTCCTGGCATTTGAAAAACATTAGTTTATTGTCACTGTAAATTATTCATTCATTCATCTATTCATTCACGTGTATCTGAGAAGAAACTGATATCAGTCAACTGAATCATCCTAACACAACCAGAGAGCAGTGCTGAACTATTATCTATCTTTTTAGTGACCCTCAAGTTGAGATGGAGAGACCAGTGGAAGTCAACGGAACCATCCAGGCTACACCAGTACATCAATGACCCCATCGACGTCCCCGGCCAGGACCTGTCCCGAAAGCAGTGGACAACCCTCAACCGCTTGAGGACAGGCATCGGATGCTATGGAGTAGCGATGAAGAGGTGGGGCCTCGTGGACAGCACCTCCTGCGAGTGTGGGGACCCAGATAGTGGAGCACATAGTCACTAGTTGCCCTAAACACCGGCCACCGATTGGTGAACGAGGTCTGATTGGCCTGGACAATGACACGTTGGCCTGGCTCGCCTCAACTCAAAAAGATATACGACAGAAGAAGAAGTGACCCTCAGACCATCCTTGATCGGACTTTGCTGGCTTTACCTTGCTCTAAACCAGGGGTGGGGAACCTATGGCCTTAAGGCCGCACTTAATCGCCTAGAAGGCCATTAAGTGCGGCCTTTTGAATGAATCCGAATTTTGTAGAACAAATCCTTTTATTTTTATTAATATGTTTTTATTCGTCTTTTATTATTTTAATTTTAATCTTAAAATGAAAGTATTTAAAATACCAGAGTGTAAAAGAAGGTTCAACAAAATAATCCTATATCTAATTGAAGTTTATTGGATGCGGCCTTATTAGATTACAGCTAACTTAATGCGGACTTCCAACATGAAGAAGATCCCCACCCCTGCTCTAAACGTTACTGCATTATCATGCATCTATACATTGTAAATGGTTTGGTTGTAATCAAGTATTGTCCTTCTGCTGACTGGATAGCACACAACAAAAAGCTTTTCTTTATACCTCGGTACACATGCCAATAAACTAATCTGTAATCTTTCAATTCCCAAGAACATCTCTTACCCAGAGTAGCTTTCAGATAAGTTTTGTGAAATCTGCGATGCTTGTACTGCTGGGGCAGAGCAAGTTGACCAGTCAGTCAATGGGATGATGTGAATGATCTGCAAATAAATGTGAGGCCCAAGACTATATGCTCCACTGAACAGGCCTGATGTTCTGGAGGCCTTTCTTTACAGCCTCCCCCATAGCAGTCTTCGAAGGAAATTGGATGTTGTGATAAGAGTAGAATTAGGCCATTTGGCCCATCAAGTCTACTCCACCATTTAATCATGGCTGATTTATCTCTCCAAACCCATTTCTCCTGCCTTCTCCCCATAACATCTGACACCTGTACTAATCAACAATCTATCTATCTCTGCCTTAAAAATATCCACTGACTTGACCTCCACAGCCTTCTGTGGCAATGAGGTCCACAGATTCACCACCCTCTGACTAAAGACATTCCCCCTCATCTCCTTCCTAAAGAAATGTCCTTTAATTCTGAGGCTATGACCTCAGAACCAGGGGCCACAGTTTAAGAATAAGGGGTTTAGAACGGAGATGAGGAAACACTTTTCACACAGAGAGTTGTGAGTCTGTGGAATTCTCTGCCTCAGAGGGCAGTGAAGGCTGGTTCTCTGATACTTTCAAGAGAGAGCTAGATAAGGCTCTTAAAGATAGTGGAGTCTGCGGATATGGGGAGAAGGCAGGAACGGGGTACTGATTGTGGATGATCAGCCATGATCTCAATGAATAGCGATGCTGGCTCGAAGGGCCGAATGGACTACTCCTGCACCTATTGTCTATTGTTGAGTCCTAGACTCTCCTACTAGTGGAAACATCCTCTCAACATCCACTTTATCAAAGCCCGTCACTATTTTGTAAGTTTTAATGAGTAACCCCCTCATCCTTCTAAACTCCAGTAAGTAGAGGCCCAGTGCCGTCAAACACGCATCATATGTTAACCCATTCATTCCTGGGATTGTAAACCTCCTCTGGTTCCTCTCCAAAGCCAGCACAACCCTCCTCAGATATGGGGCTCAAAATTGCTCACAATACTTCAAATGCAGCCTGACCAGAGCTTCAAGGACAAGGTCATTGTGGTCAAGACATGCCTGAATCTACTGGATACAACAAATGCAAATCCCAAGTCCTGCACCCTGGAACTAACCATGTCTCCAGTTATTCCAATCAGAAAGAACAGTGACTTCTATCTGGCGTATGAAAAATGTTCAAGGCACAGGTCCTCCCTAGACTATGAAAGGGATCAATTCTGGTGTCCTCTTCATAAATTGAAGAATTTGCAGATCGGAAATGTGGCTGCATTCGAAATCCTGACGTGTTCAAATATATTTGCAGCCTCAAAACAGTGGGGAGATTGGGGTGAAGACTGGTTGCCAGGGGTCAGATTTTGTTGGGGTTTTCCAACCAAGCATGTCTTGAGATATCAGCTGAGGATTTATCAGACACTAGTGAGGTGATTGGGCTGGCGTTTGGGGGGTCTCTACTATGCATTCAGGAAGGTGTGACAACAGGGAGGGAGGGGGGGGGGGTGGTGGTGGTGAGGCGTTCTGGTAAGTTTAATGTGGTGTTTGTGTGAGGGGGGGTCAGGTGTTGAGTCAGTGGTTTTGTGGATTTAGCTGGAGGAAAGTACAGACATGATCAGGGGTGGGTCCCATTGAAAGATTCCGCAGCCTGTGACCTGTCCAGGAATTCTTCTTCAAACAGCGTTGAACCTGGCTTCAAAATGGAGATTGATAGCTTCTTGATTAGTACAGGTGACAGCGGTTATGGGGCAAAGGCAAGAGAATGGGGATGAGAGGGGAAGATAGATCAGCCTTGATTGTCTAGCATAGACTTGATGGGCCAAATGGCCTAATTCAGCTCCTATCACTTATGAACATCTGTAGGTCAAGAATAATCCATTATCCTGGAAGTGTTATCCAGCTATGTGGTGAGAATCAGCTTGCACCTCCAGACTCCTCCTTGCATTTGCATACTGGACACATTGGTGACCTTGGTGCGATGCACAGTAAACTCATGTCTGTGCGATTGATTTTTCACTGATTTGAGTGGTGCATTAAAACATTGCTGCGATAAAGAAAACCACAGTGTCAAAGAACAGCACTTCAACCTGCTGTGGATGGTGGGGTACAGGAATGAGTGGCTTAAGAGGATGGTTGGGGTGAATACAAAGTCGTAATGTTTAATCAGGAGGACCATAGAAGAAGAATAGAACTGAGAAGAGGAATAGAACATTCTCTGCAAGTCTCCAACTCGATAGGCTTCATCTCCTCTTTTCATCTTGACCATTTTGTATCTGGTACTTCTCCAGTAATTGTTGATCTTCCAATCCTTTTGGGAGCCCTGTGGGACCCGTTCTACTCGTTCTCTTCCTCATCTACATTTTATCAATACAATAACAATACAATATTTATTACATGTCATTTGAACCTCAGTGAGGCTCAAACGAAACTCCGTTTCGTTTGAGCCTCACTGAGGTTCAAATGACATGTAATAAATATTACATTTACAATTTACATTTACAAATTACATCGTTTACAACATCTACTTTGGCCCTAGAGTATCAGCTTCCACCTGCATTCTGTTGATGTTCAGCTCTATCTCCTCTAATACCTCGATCCACATCCAAGGGCGCTGGAGAAAGAGTTTCAGCATTGTCCATCTGTAGACCCCACCGCAAACTTTATTTATTTACCGGCCCTATGTGCGTCTCCAACTATTCGCCTTGGGTTGAGCCACATTATTTTCAAACTCAGTTCTGGGGTGGCACAGTGGCACAGTAGGTTTAGCTGCTGCCCCACACCTACACCAACCTATATTCAATCTTCTAGAACTGTCAGTGTTGAGTTTACACGTACTCCCTTTGCTCCAGTTCTTTCTCACATTCCAAAGATGTGTGGTTTGATGGGCTAATTCACCAGTGTAAATTGCTCCAAGTGAGCAGATAAGTGTTCGAATCTAGAAGATACAATGGTAATGTCGGGAGAATCCCAAGAATGAGTGGGTTAACATAATGATGGGGTTCAGAGGGAAATAGTGGGGTTAAGAGCGAAAGATAGATCAGCCATGATTTGACAGCAGAGTAGACGATGGGCCGAATGGCCAAATTCACAAATTCACAAGTTCATAAGTTATAGGAGTAGAATTAGGCCATTCGGCCCATCGAGTCCACTCTGCCATTCAATCATGGCTGATCTCTGCCACCTAATCCCCTTCTCCTGCTTTCTCCCCTTATCCCTTGACACCTGTTCTAATCAAGAACTTGTCTATCTCCGCCTTAAAAATGTCCACTGACTTGGCCTCCACAGCCTTCTGTAGCAACGAGTTACACAGATTAACTACCCTCTGACTGAATTCTGCTTCTATCGATTATGAACATGAATAATGTGAGTTAGGGTTAGATTAGTGTAGAAAGATAGGTGATGATTGGTGAGGATCCAAGGGCCACAGTGTCCATTGCCATCATACATCTCTCTACACTACCACACTGTTCAGCAGTTGTGGCTCTGGAAAATGTAAATGTGAGGCATTTATAAATTCATAGTCAGTTACTTTGAATGAAGACCTTGAGAGTGATGTAAAAACCGAAATGAGGCATTAGATGATTCTTGAATTGTGATAGGCAAGGCATGTAAATGTTTCTGAAGTAGTTAATGTTACTGCAACACTTGCCGTGACAATAGTCACATTGTATTAGAATCTAAGATTTTATAATAATGGATTTTTGTGAATTTATACACCAAAAAAAAAAATATATATATATATATGTCATAACACATGATTTAGTTTTTTTTTAACTAAAGAAATAGAAGCTATGAAAAGATTAACAGAATCTTTCTGGAAATCTTTCAATAAAAGAATAAGAGTTAATGACATTATGGGAACATGCTGTGCACAACCTGGCTTTCTTTTTCAAGTCATTTCAAAGAGCTCTATTGTCTGTAAAGTGCATTAGAATGCCTTACAAGGTACATAAAGAGTTCAACAGAACATAGAACATAGAACAAAATATAGAAAATTATTATGTAGGAAGGAACTGTAGATGCTGGTTTCAACCGAAGATAGACACAAAATGCTGGAGTAACTCAGCGGGACAGGCAGCATCTCTGGAGAGAAGGAATGTGTGACGTTTTGGGTCAAGACCCTTCTTCTGAACCTCTTCAGACTTCTCAAACAGACTTGTTAACAGTCTGTAGAAGAGTCTCAACCAGAAACGTCACCCATTCCTTCTCTCCAGAGATGCTGCCTGTCCCGCATTTTGTGCCTATCTTCTAAATTCTATAGAAAATTATTGAACAGGAACATCCCCTTCAGCCCACGAT